>NC_053489.1:577379653-577558689 GCF_905171775.1 Rana temporaria
GAACCATAACTGGGGAAAAGGGACATATAATAACTGAATCATCTTGATTAGGTTCACACTTCAGCTACTGACCGGTGGAGGGAATTCCATGTTTTAATCTGTTCGGAATCTTTGCAATAATGGGGAAAAAAGCCTCCCATAATCCCCATTACAGGGTGTCATCTGGGCTCCTAGGTACCCGAAGGAGTCGGAAATTGGTATGGAGCATTGTGAGTCATCTAGAGGGATACCCCCTGGGTTGATGGGTATTGGGGCCGACTTTTTACATTTGATCCTCTTCTCATTGGCCTGCCTCTCCATAGGCTGTCCCCTCTTCAGTCTATCATGAATGCTGCTTCCAGATTTATCCACCTTACCAACCGCTCAATGTCTGCCAACCCTCTCCTCCAATCCCTACACTGGCTCCCGATCGCCCAGTGAATTAAATTCAAAATACTAACCACAACTTGCTAAGCCATCCACAACTCTGCCCCGAGCTACATCACCAATGTTGTCTCCAAACCTCACCCAAACCGTCCTCTCCGCTCTTCTCAAGACCTCCTACTCTCAAGCTCTCTTGTCTCCTCCTCCCATGCTCGTCTCCAGGATTTCTCCAGAGCCTCTCCCATCCTCTGGAACTCGCTACTTCAACCTGTCTGGCTATCCCCTACTCTTACTACCTTCAGGCGTTCCCTAAAAACTCAGGCCTCCCTGAAGAGATCACGTCTCCAACTAATCTTTTACCACTTCCATCAGCTCATTCCCCACAGTTAAAACCTTTTGTACCACCTGCCCCACCCTATTAGATTGTAAGCTCTTCTGAGCAGGGCCCTCTTAATCCTCTTGTATTTTACTGTATTATAACTGTATTGTCTCTCTTTTATATTGTAAAGCGCTGCGTAAACTATTGGTGCTATATAAATCCTGTATAATAATAATCCTGAGCCTTGAGTAGCTGCCAAAGTCCATTATGGTGGACATAGTTTCCTGTAGGGAAACTTCCACAATTTCAAGCAGAATCATCGTATCATCCATGTAGAGCATCACTTTCTCTTGCCTATCACCATAATGGAAACCAGTAATGGGCAGATTATCTCTGATCTTTTTTTTCTAGGGGTTCTATGGCCAGGGCAAATAGCAAGGGTGACAAAGGACACCCTTGTCTTGTGTCCGTTTCCAGAGCAAAAGCATGAGACGTTCTGCCTGTGGGTGGTATTCTAGTAAACAAATCCAGGAGAAGAACCCCCACAGATTCATCCACTCGATGCTTTTGAAGGCCTTCACAGCATCCAATGGGAGCAGAGCTCTATGTCTTACATCGTCAGCTGGGATTGCATATTTAAGAAAAGCCTCCTTGGATTGACATCCTTGAGGAAAACCTGCTCCAGAGTGCTCTGGACCTCAGACTGGGGCGAAGGTTCATCTTCCAACAGGACAACAACCCTAAGCACACAGCCAAGATAACAAAGGAGTGGCTACGGCACAACTCTGGGAATGTTCTCTAGTGGCCCAGCCAGAACCCAGACTGGACTCCAACTGAGCATCTCTGGAAAGATCTATAAATGGCTGTGCACCGACGCTCCCATCAAACCTAATGGCGCTTGAGAGGTCCTGCAAAAAAGAATGTGAGAAACTGCCTAAAAAAAAGGTGTGCCAAGGTTGTAGCATCATACTCAAAAAGACTTGAGGCTGTAATTGGTGCCAAAAGGTGCTTCAACAAAGTATTGAGCAAAGGCTGTGAATACTTATGCACATGTGATTTTTATTTTAATTTGCAAAGATTTCAAACAAACTTCTTTCACTTTGCGATTATAGGGTATTTGTAGAATTTTGAGGAACATAATGAATTTAATCCATTTTGGAAAAAGTTAAGCACTGTGAATACTTTCCGGGTTGCATTGTATATTTGCCATGGGGGTCTGTAATGACTTTCTTAACTACACACAGAACAGCTTTGTTAATCAGGATTTAAACCCCTTGGAAAAAGGAGTAGGTAGCGCCTTTTGAATCTGTTTTCTTTTCAAAGCAAGAATTATACAACCCATTAGGTGCATTTCCTGCAGTAAGACGTGAGGGTTATGCAATTTAAAATATTGGAACATTATGGAACAATTGCATTTAAAGTTGAGCCGCCAAACATTCCAAGAAAGGACCATGGGGCTTTCTTGTTGACCATGAGTCATAACGGAGAACCAAGGTGGCCAAGGCACCACAAAACTCAGGGTTACAGTGAATAAATGGGTAGTAAAACATGCTCGAGTCTATGCATTGACCATAACCATAAAACAAGAAAAAAGTACATCCCTTAAAAGTTATCCCGCCCTTGCACCAGAGACACAAAAAACTGAGTTGTGCAGGGCCTCGACCCAAAACTAGAACTTTGGAGCAAGCGCCAACTACAGAGTCAACAGTCTGCTTCGGGGGACTCCAGAGGACAGGAACCATGCCCCAGACACACGCGGTCTACATAAAAAATAAAATATGATCCAAGAGGAGAGAAAGAAAAATGGGGAGTACGAAAAGTAACACGAGTCAGTAGCGCAACAGGTAGGGCCATCCGCTTCGCGACAGCGATGGGGAGGATGAAGCACAGGCTAAGAGGTAAACTCAGTCTGATTGCAGAGAAGGGGAAATAGGATATCATCAATAGGTGTTAGGATTAAGTTCACTTGTTGGTGGCACTATCCTGCTTTGGGCTGTTTGCTGCAGCTTCAGTGTCCACCAGCAGGTGTCTCCCAGGACCCAGCAGGCTATTGCAATCAGACTAATTAGTGTTTTGCTGCCTGGTGGCTACTTAAGGCTTCTCCTCCCTTCCCCTGACACGTCACAATTTTGGTCCCTGCCTTGCTGCTTAGCCTTGTCCTGATCTAGTCTGTGCCTTGCTCCTGCCTCCCTCTGTTCTGTTCCCAGCCGTGATCCCCCTTCCTTGCAATCCTTGTACCCTTGTCCCTAGTTTGGGCTATATAGTTGTTCAGGTTCAACAGTTCTTGTTAGTGTGGTTTTTGGTTCTGTTTGGGGTAGTTCATGTTTACTGTGTGCTGTGTTTGTGTGTTCATTGTTTGCTATTTCTCACTGTAAATTTCACTTCAATATATATATCCTTTGTTTGGTCTCAGTTCCACTGTGTGTCTCGTCACCTTGGACGCTAATCGTGACGCTCCGGGGGAAGGGAGGAGAAGCCTTAAGTAGCCACCAGGCAGCTGAACACTAATTAGCCTGATTGCAATAGCCTGCTGGGTCTTGGGCGACACCTGCTGGTGGACACTGAAACTGCAGCAAACAGCCCAAAGCAGGATAGTGCCACCAGCAGGTGAACTTAATCCTAACAATAAGATATCATCAAAGTGAAGGCAGCTGAGGTATATCATTGTCAGGAGAACAAACAAGGCACTTACTGGTATCCTTGCCGAGGCATAGAAAACAACAGATTTTCCAGCCACCTCTGATAGATTTTCCAGTGCCTCTGATAGTTGGTCAGGGTACAGGAGGTTATATTTAAATCCACGATCACAAAGGCACTTGCAGATGTTAGTGAAGGGTCCTTGATGTTATTGCATCTTGGGCGAGTAGTCTGGAAACGAGGAGATTTTCACGTTCTCATAGACCAGTTCCTGGGAATTCCTCACAGCCGCCAAAAGCATGTCTCTATTTTGGTATTTAAATAGCTTAATAAGAAAAGGCTGTGGTGGGGCACCCAGGATCGGTGGAGTAGGGGGAACCCGATGTGTAGTTCGACCACAAACATGCAATTTACTAAGAACACATCTTGGCAATCAGAGGGCTTAAAGTCTTCAACCTGCTCAGGAATGCCCACCATCTGTAGATTGTTGTGCAATCAATTCTCCATGTCTACCATTTTCTCATACAAAGCCTTCACTTGCCTCTGTAATGCATGGAGCTCCCTGGTGTCTGTCTGAACCACATCCTCCACTTGGGTGATGCTGTATTTAGTCTCTGTAGGTTGGATGCGATATTTTACCATAACATGTCGAATGAGACAGACTTTCTATCTACTGATCTCAATCTCGGTGGTCCGGGTCTCCTTGCAGCAGAAAATGGCAGCTAAGTGATCCACTGTGAATGGCCCAGCTTCCTCCATGGCTGACTGAGATGTATTTGTGCCTGCTGATAACACCACAGTAGCAAAACTTGTGGCCAAGATGATGGTCGCTGTAGAGAGCGGAAGGGACCCACTGATGGTGAGATTGGTTTCTGCTTAGGGTGCATTCACACCACGATTTTGTCATCCGTTTTTTACTCACGATTTTAGCTTTAAAATCGTACAAATCTGTATGGCAAAACGGATCCATTCACTGCCATTCATTAATTTAGGTCCCCAAGTGCATCCGATTTGATCCGCATACGATTTGATACGATTTAAAATCGTATCAAAAAACGTGTCTGCCCACGATTTTTGGTCCTGATTTGAAATCGTATTACAATCGTGTCCGTTTTTTTTTTTTTATATTGTGGTCAATGTAAATCGTACTAAATCGGATGACTGTGCGATAAATCGTACCCGATTTTTTATTACTAGGGTTGAGCGAACCCGAACGGAGGTCCCCGCAAAAATGACGTGCGGTTCCCCCTAAATATCCATAACCAGACCCTTCAGGTCTGGTATGGATATTCAGGGGAACCCCGCCGTCAATTTAAAACAAAAATGACGTGCGGTTCCCCCTAAATATCCATAACCAGACCCGTTATCCGAGCACGTTGACCTGGCCGGCCGCAGAAAAGAGGGGGGGACAGAGTGCGGCCCCCCCTCTCTCCTGAACCGCACCAGGCCACATGCCCTCAACATGGGGAGGATGTCCCCATGTTGATGGGGACAAGGGTCTCATCCCCACAACCCTTGCCCGGTGGTTGTGGGGGTATGTGGGCGGGAGGTTTATCAGAATCTGGAAGACCCCTTTAACAAAGGGGACCCCCAGATCCTGACCCCCCCCTGTGTGAAATGGTAATGGGGTACACTGTACCTCCTACCATTTCACGAAGGAAGTAAAAAGTATTGTAAAAAAAACACAGACACAAAAGAATAAAGTCCTTTATTAAAAAAAAAAACCAAACTCCAGCGCTGAAAAATCCACTCGTTCCCGGCTTCCTGCGTTGTCCTGATCCAGCGACGGGTGCGGGTGATCTCCCGCGATGAGAAGATCCAGCGTCGGGTGATCTCCGCTCCGGCGATGAGACGATCCATCCATCCGCGCAGCAGCATCCCGGACCTCCTCTCACCGCTGGGCACAGCCCAGCGAATGAGCGGCTGAAGCTGTGACATTTCTTATATAGAGGAGGCAGAGCCACCCGTCACGTGACCCCGCCCCCTCTGACGTACATCTGCTACGTCACTGGGGAAGACCAAGAAGAGGAAAGGTCTTTCCTCTTCTTGGTCTTCCCCAGTGACGTAGCAGAGGTACGTCAGAGGGGGCGGGGTCACGTGACGGGTGGCTCTGCCTCCTCTATATAAGAAATGTCACAGCTTCAGCCGCTCATTCGCTGGGCTGTGCCCAGCGGTGAGAGGAGGTCCGGGATGCTGCTGCGCCGGATGGATGGATCGTCTCATCGCCGGAGCGGAGATCACCCGACGCTGGATCTTCTCATCGCAGGAGATCACCCGCACCCGTCGCTGGATCAGGACAACGCAGGAAGCCGGGAACGAGTGGATTTTTCAGCGCTGGAGTTTGTTTTTTGTTTTTTTAATAAAGGACTTTATTCTTTGGTGTCAGTGTGTTTTTTTTTTTTACAATACTTTTTACTTCCTTCGTGAAATGGTAGAGGTACAGTGTACCCCATTACCATTTCACACAGGGGGGGGGGTCAGGATCTGGGGGTCCCCTTTGTTAAAGGGGTCTTCCAGATTCTGATAAACCTCCCGCCCGCATACCCCCACAACCACCGGGCAAGGGTTGTGGGGATGAGACCCTTGTCCCCATCAACATGGGGACATCCTCCCCATGTTGAGGGCATGTGGCCTGGTGCGGTTCAGGAGAGAGGGGGGGCCGCACTCTGTCCCCCCCTCTTTTCTGCGGCCGGCCAGGTCAACGTGCTCGGATAACGGGTCTGGTTATGGATATTTAGGGGGAACCGCACGTCATTTTTGTTTTAAATTGCCGGCGGGGTTCCCCTGAATATCCATAACTTCAAAAATCTTCTTTTTCCCAGACATTATTTAAAATCAGGATCCGATTTTTTAGTGAAAATTTTGACATACGATTACATACGATTTTGTCACATACGATTCCATCCGATTTAACGGTCCGTTTATCGGATGGTAAAATCGTGGTGTGAACCTAGCCTTAGTCGACGACAGAAAGGAGTCTCTGCAGGCTCACCAGGATGAGGACAGTGAAAGCAAGTGATGGAGAACCATGCAGAGAGATTCCGCAGCTGTAGGATGAATAAAAGGATGATGTAGAAGCCACATGCTACAGTTTTTAAAGCTCACACAGTAACTGCATTTGTTTGGGAAGTAAATAGTTTGAACCAGCATTGTCCAATTTTTTTTTTAAACTGAATTAAAACTTGGTGATCAGCTTTAATAATGTTTGCACCTGGAGGGGCATTGCCTCTTCATGCATGGATATTTCAAGACATGTCTGCTTTGAGGAATTTTGGACGTGAATTTCCTATCATCTCGGTTCAACAAGAAACTGAACAGGTTTGTTTCCGGAATGCGGCACTTGATTATTCATCTGTGGCCTCCTAAGATTTTATCTCAAGGTCTGATCTTCCACCCTGATTCTCATTCTGTGGCTTTAAAGGCTTGGATGTTGAAACCCAGTTTCTGAAAGATAGGACTTTTCATATTCAGTAGTCTTCCCATGCTTATGTTCATAATTCTACTTCCCGTAAGGTTTTCTCAGTGAACATGAAAGACTGATTTTTACTTATGTGAGTCTTGAGGGGGGGGGGGGGGGGGTTCACTATGTGCATTTTTTTCAGTCAGCCATGTTCTTTCCTTTCTCCAGTAGAGGGTAGAACAATATCTGGGCCTTTGTCTGTTCTTGCTAATCATTCACTGATTCACTCCCTATTTAGCCTTCACTCTGACCATGATATTTATATCTAGTATTATAGGTGTTAAAGACCTTCTTTTGAATTTATTTGTGACTTCTCCTTGATGTTACTAAGGTAGACTTTTTTTAACCACTTAAGGACCAGACCAATATGCTGCTAAATGACCCAAGGGGTTTTTACAATTCGGCACTGCGTCGCTTTAACAGACAATTGCGCGGTCGTGTGATGTGGCTCCCAAACAAAATTGGCGTCTTTTTTTCCCCACAAATAGAGCTTTCTTTTGGTGGTATTTGATCACCTCTGCGTTTTTTTTTGCGCTGTAAACAAAAATAGAGCGTCAATTTTGAAAAAAATGCAATATTTTTTACTTTTTGCTATAATAAATATCCCCCAAAAATATATAAAAAAACATTTTTTTTCCTCAGTTTAGGCCGATACGTATTCTTCTACCTATTTTTGGTAAAAAAAAAATCGCAATAAGCGTTTATCGGTTGGTTTGCGCAAAATTTATAGCGTTTACAAACTAGGGGATAGTTTTATTGCATTTTTATAAATTTTATTTTTTACTACTTATGGTGGTGATCAGCGATTTTTTTTTTTTCGTGACTGCGACATTATGGGGGACACTTCAGACAATTTTGACACATTTTTGGGACCATTGTCATTTTCACAGCAAAAAATGCATTTAAATTGCATTGTTTATTGTGAAAATGACAGTTGCAGTTTGGGAGTGGGGCGCTGAAGGAGTTTCGCTTCACCTAGTGTGTGTTTACAACTGTAGGGGGTGTGGCTGTAGGTGTGACATCATCGATCGTGTCTCCCTATAAAAGGGATCACAGGATCGATGCAGCCGCCACAGTGAAGAACGGGGAAGCCGTGTTTACACACGGCTCTCCCCGTTCTTCAGCTCCGGGGACCGATCGCCGCACTCCAGCTGCGGACCCGGTCCTGGAGCTTTGGACCGGGTCGCGGGAGCGCAACCCACGGCTGGGTACTAGTACAGGACGTACCCGTACGTACATGTGCCCAGCGCCGTGCCATTCTGCCGACGTATATGTGCAGGAGGCGGTCCAGGAGTGGTTAATTATACATAAAATGTTGTGTGTTGAATTGCCTCCAAAAAGTCCCATAGGCAATAAGATTAGCCCTATTTTTCGGCAACATCAGCTGATGAGAGCTAAAAATAATGATTATTTAGGACAAATGACACATACAATGTAGCTTGTGGAACCAAGTTATGTCAGCAGGTATGAAATCTTATGAGCGGATAAAGATGATTGGTCTAATTGAACTTATGCAAGAATCAACATTTTTAGTTCTTAATTATTAGCACTTAATTATTAGCAGTGTGCAAACTCACACATGAATATGTCTATGTACTCTGTTATTTAGATTTACTTTTTCTGTGAATTACTTTAGGAGTAGAGTCAGATGAGAGACCCCCTGAGATTCTCTGTCAACTGCTTAAATTGCATGTATTATCAGTCGGGATGAGCTTCCGTCACGTGACCCCATCCCCCTCTGACACAAGGGGAAACCCAGGCTTACCCAGTGACGTGCGGGTGACCCCACCCCCCTCTAATGTAACGCAGGTTTCCCATTGCAATAGAGGGGGGCGGGGTCACCCGCACTTCACTGGGAAAGCCTGGGTTTCCCCTTGCGTCAGAGGGGGAAGGGGTCACGTGACGGGGGGCCCCACCCTCAGCTACATAAGAGCTGTTGCTGGCTCCCGCCGCATCATTCCTGGGGTGTTACTGGTGGAGACAGGATGCGCTGGACATGTCATCACTGGATCCTGGAAGAAGAGGAAAGCATCCATCGTAGGATGCCAACAGCGTTGGAGCGGAGACTGAGAGTGGATTACCACCGCTGGAATCTTTTTTTTTTTTTTTTTTTTTTTTTTTAATAAAGGACTTCTTTCAACGTCGTCTGTGTGTTTTTTTCCAGATTCCGATAAGCGCCCCGCCCGCAGACCCCCACAACCACCGGGCAAGGGTTGTGGGGGTGAGGCCCTTGTCCCCATCAACATGGGGACATGGTGCTTTGAGGGGTCACAGACCCCCAAAGCATCCTCCCCATGTTGAGGGCATGTGGCCTGGTATGGTCCAGGAGGGGGGGGGGCGCTCTCGTCCCCCCTCTTTTCCTGCGGCCTGCCAGGTTAGCTCGGATAAAGGGTCTGGTATGGATTTTTGGGGGGGAACTCCATGCCATATTTTTTTTCCCCCTAAAATCCATACCAGACCTGAAGGGTTTTTATGGTGGTTTTAAATGACTATTTCCTTCAGAAATTACACTTTGTGCAGGGACAGTTCTAAGCACGGGAAACCAGCGCTATTTTACAGGCATACTATACACACCCCCTAGGTATAAAATTTAAAGGAATAATTCACTTTTTTTTACTTTAAGCATTATTAAAATCACTGCCCCCGAAAAAAGGTCAGTTTTTAAAACTATTTTTGCATTGATGCAGGACCCGGGTCCCCAAACACTTTTTATGACAATAACTTGCATATAAGCCTTTAAAATTAGCACTTTAGATTTTTCATGTTCGAGTCCCATAGACTTTAACGGTGTTCGGATGTTCAAACAAATTTATTGCCTGTTCGCATGTTCTGATGTGAACCGAACTGGGGGGTGTTCGGCTCATCCCTAATTATCAGTCATACTGCTAAATATAATTGGGTGTTTCTCTCATATAGTTGGTGCGCAACATTTCGCTATGCAAACTTGTCTGTGTGCACACAATTGCCTCACATGCCAGCAAACTTGTGAAGCAACATAAAATCTAGAACACTGATGGTTTGAAAAATAGTTGAAAGTTAAAAAAAAGTTTAAATGTTTTTTAAACATACGTTACACAGAAAAAATACTTGTATTTCAATACTTTAGAGGCCACATTGTTCAGCTTCGACTACAGTGATTATCACACTCCTCAAAAAAATTGAAAAATACAGACACATTTTTAATGCTGAATTAATATAATATGAACTTTTATTGTAAAACAGGAAAAAACTACGAACAGTCCAGCTTCCTAGCCATTGAAACTCTCCTGAACTTTCTGGAAAGGCTACATCAAGTTTGTCAGATGATAAATATTACCTGTTTTCAGCAGAATACATTAGGTCATCTCCATGTTGCACTTAAGCCCTGTACACACAATCGGTTTGTCCGATGAAAACAGACCGATGGACTGTTTTCATCGGACAAACCGATCGTGTGTGGGCCCCATCGAATTGTTTTCCATCAGTGAAAAAAAATCGAACATGTTTAAAAATTTTCCTATGGATAAAAAAAACTATAGAAAAAAATGATCGTCTGTGTGGAAGTCCATCGGTCAAAAATCCACGCATGCTCAGAATCAAGTCGACGCATGCTCGGAAGCATTGAACTTAATTTTTCTCAGCACGTCGTAGTGTTTTACGTCACCACGTTTTGGAACGGTTGGATTTTTGACTGACGGTGTGTAGGCAAGACTGATGAAAGTCGGCTTCATCGGATATCTGCCGAAAAAAAAATCCATCGTATTCGATTCCATCAGATATCCGATCGTATGTACGAGGCTTAAGAAACCCACAAATTTAATTGACAAACCTGCTGTAAAATGCATATAATGTATGTGCAGTCAGGGCAAACTAACCTGCAAGCATGTTTTTGCATGTCCACATTGAGTGCATAAACAATTTTATGTCATCGGAGTGTTAAAATTATAGAAAGTCAAGTTTAATTTAATCGACGGAGCTAGAGTGGCAGACGCCGATCTGCGTTGGTTCTCCTCCTTTCTGGAAAATCGATCACAGTTTGTCAAACTAGGTCCTTTCACTTCTGAAAAACGTACCGTGTCATGCCGAGTCCCTCAGGGGTCAGCCTTGATGCCCGTACTATTCAATATCTACCTCCGCCCTCTCCTCGAAATCATCAGCAACCAGAATTTACTCGACCATTCCTACGCGCATGACACCCAACTCTACTTTCGCATCAGCAATAAAAATAAAAAGGATCATTATCTCGGACTAGAGAAATGCCTTACTTTGATAGAAGATTGGATGACAGAGAGTTACCTTAAACTCAATGGTTCAAAAACAGAACTTCTGCTCCACGCCAACCGAAAGAGACTTGCCATGACAACATGGACACCCCCGCCCATTTTGGGACAAACCATCACCCCTAGCACCAAAGTCGAAAGTCTCTGAGTCACTTTTGACTCCCACATGACAATGGATGCACAAATAAGTTCAGTAGTCAGCGGATCCCACCATCTTCTGCGCCTGCTACGTAGACTTATTCCCTTTATCCCAAAAGAAGACATAGCAGTCGTGGTGGGAACGATAATCAACTCCAGACTCGACTATGCAAACGCCCTTTACCTCGGACTACCAAAGTACCAAATTGCTTGTTTACAAGTCGTCCAAAATACAGCGGCACGACTTGTAACAGGTAAAAAACCCTGGGAATCAATTTCCCCTCCCTTAGATACCTTCGTTTCTCCACACCAGGGAGAAAGCCTTGCATTACTGTGTGTAGTTACAGTCAGAAGAACAGGAAGTGAGGATTTCTCAGAAGAAATAAGGACATTTAAAAGTAAAATTGAAGGATGAGGTAAGTGAAGGAGGACTGCACTAAGGTAAAGGAAGCTATTTATTTAGGGAATTTTTTTTTTACCTTTACAACCCCTTTAAAGTTTATAGAAGAGGTAGAAAAGTTTAGAAAAGAGGTAGAAAAGTTTAACCACTTGCTGCCCACCCATTGTACGTTTATTCCGAGTGGGCAGTAGCTGCAGGTACCGCGACATACTGGTTTGATGCCTCCCACATACGCTCTGATATGCCCACTGAGGCAAAAAAAGTTTTTTATTTAATTTCTTAATTTTCCAAAAAATTGCAACTTCAAAAAACTCACCATGCCTCTTATTAAATACTTCAGACTGTCTACTTTCCAAAAAGGAGTCATTTGGTGGGTATTTGTACTGTCCTGGCATTTTAGGACCCCAAGAAATAGGGAGATAGGCTATCTGTACATCAGGATTGATACATTTTCAAATATGTATACAAGAGTTTGTAGACTATATAACTCACACAGACTAAATAATACACACTGCTTTGGGTTATTTTTTTACCAAAGAAATGTAGCAGACTACATTTTGGCCTAAATTTATGAAGAACGACTATTTGTTTTTGGTATTTTTTAATCTATATAGTAAAAAAAAACAAAGGTATTTAAATACCTTCAAAATAAGGCTCTATTTATGTGATGGGTACAGTGTTGCATGATAAAACAATTGACAGTTAAAGTGCCTTTAGAACTGTGTACTAGTGTGCCCAGGAGAATCAATGCTGTTTTCAACTCAAATGGTGGACACCGTTAAAACATGTCAGAGAATCTGAAGGCAAACAGATTTGGCTCTTCTCTCCCTTTAGGAAGCTCATAATTATATATGGATCCTTTGCCATGGGTGCATTTATGAATGTTTTTTTGAAAATCAAAGATTTTATGTAAATAGAAAAATAAAAGATAGAAGTTATACATCAGTTAACAAACATATAAAATGCAACAAAAAAATGTATAATCTGTCACTAAGCTTAACCAGTTTTTGTCCAACGTGCGTTTAAAAAGGTCCTTGGATGGGAAGGGCGATAACTCGATAATCGCTGCAGCAAGCTCCTGGATTACTTTTACAGGCGGTGAAAGGGGAAGCCTGGTAAGGATGCGACTGGTGGCATCCAGCTCTGGGCACACAGTGAGAGGAACATTTGATATTCCCACTGTGTGACATCAGAAACCGGAAGCAATAAGGATTTAGTCACTTCCGGTTTCAGTTCCTTGTTTATCTGGTTATAAAGCAGCCAGTCAGAACTATCTGTGTCTGATCAGTAGCATTGGATGCCAGAGGAGATTAGACACCGGATCTCTCCATAAAGAGGACCTATCATCGCCCATGCTATTACAAGGGATGTTGAATTGTAATAGCAATAAAGTTGATCAAAAGAAAAAAAAGGGCAGTATTAATTTTTTTTTTTAATAATAATAATAAAAAAATTATTTTAATGTGGCCCCATTCTCCTGTGCTCATGTGCAAATGAAATCGCACGGCGGCCCCGCACATATATGTACACAGCGATCGCACCACAAATATGAGGTTTTGTCGTGAATATCAGAGCAAGAGCAATAATTTTAGTGCCAGACCTGTGTAACTCTAAACTGGTAACCTGTAAGGCATTTAAAGCATTGACTATGGAGATTTTTAGATACTGTAATTTGGCACCGGCAGATGCAATTTTAAAGCATGACATGTTTGGTATCTATTTACTCAGTGTAACATCACCTTTTTATATTTTACCAAACAATGTCATATTATATTGTTTTTGTGCATTACAAATAAATTTAAAGTTTATTTTTGCCCAAAAATTTGCATTTGTGGCAACGCCCACCATTTTTTTTCTAAGTCTCTGCTTAAAGCGGTGGTTCCCCTAAAAATAAAATTTTGACATCGCATTTAGCAAATAAATTACAATTAGAATCGGCTTGTTTTATTTAAAAAATACCTCCGTACGTATCGTTTCCTATATTCGGTCCCACCGCCACTTCCGGGTACGATGCAGGCGGTGGGCGTTCCTAATTGATTGACAGGCATCCGAACGACGCATCCATCGCGTCACGAGATGCCGAAAAAAGCCGAACGTCGGTGCGCATGCGCCGTATAGAGCCGCACCGACGTTCGGCATTTTTCGGCATCTCGTGACGCGATGGATGCGTCGGTCGGATGCCTGTCAATCAATTGGGAACGCCCACCGCCTGCATCGTACCCGGAAGTGGCGGTGGGACCGAATATAGGAAACGATACGTACGGAGGTATTTTTTAAATAAAACAAGCCGATTCTAATTGTAATTTATTTGCTAAATGCGATGTCAAAATTTTATTTTTAGGGGAACCACCACTTTAAAAATATATATATAATGTTTGGGGGTTCTAAGTAGCTTCTAGCTTCCAAAAACCTGTTATATTTTTGAAGGGAAGGTCAAAATTGGCCCGGACTGGAAGTGGCAAAGAGAGGATTGAAAGCCCTTTTGGATTTTTAGTGCTAAATGAAACTCCCCTTACTTACTGTCCAGGTGACCATGGTTTAATTGGACAGGAAATGAGGGGAAATTTCACATTGCAAAATAGACAAACATAAATATATTTTTTTTTAGTTGACAGTTCTAAGCTTGTACCATGTAATGCTGTCTGTGCCCTGTTGCAGGTTTAATTTACTTATTACAGGTACAGTACTTATATAGCACCAACAATTTATGCAGTGATTTACATATAGAATTTCACATTCACATCAGTCCCAGCCCTTTAAGGAGCTTACAATCTAAGGTAACTCACATTCATACAATAACCTACCAGCATGTCTTTGGAGTGTGGGAGGAAATTCACACAGGCACTGTGAAAACATGCAAACTCCAGGCAGGTTGTGCTATGCATTTAAACTGATGAACCTAGTGCTGCCAGGCAGAAGTGCTAACCACTAGGCCACTGTGCTGCCCACTAGTTTTCCTTCAATTCCTACCTGGTTAAACTATGGTGACCATGATAATAAGTGGGAAAAAAACATTTATAGTGGAGCCCAGAATAGTAGTAATAATCTCACAGGAGTCCTTTTCTTACCATACTCCTACTCAAAACTTAAAAAACAATGTGGTGTTTGCTGGCTGCTTTAAATATTACCCAACCTTGAAAACTAACCTTGGGAAATAAAGCTGAACCCCAAAATGTAACATAACATCACCTAACCCCTTAAACATAAATCATGTACCCTAATCTTACCTATCCCCCAACACTAAATTGATTCATAAGGCACCATATTTATCAGGTGCCCATTGGTTCCAAAAGCTCTCTTCAGCCATGAGCTGCATCATTTAAGCAGATTGATTGTTGAAATACCTTAGTAGTTATTTTCCCTACTAATTATTAGTTTAAACCTGCTTTTGCTAAAGGTAGCACTAATTGGGTAGTGTAGTTGATCTCTTGTGCTTCTTGGTCCTTTAAATAAGGTGCTGTACAGTGCAGGATAATGTGTAGGCAGCTTTGTCATTTCACTTTGCTAAGCTACATTGTATCACAGTTCTTTGCAAAGAAGCACACGAGAGATTTCGTGTAGGCAATTGTTCACTTTTGTAGAAAAAAAGTAACTGTTCATTGTGTGTTCGTTTTACTTTTTTCTTCCCTTTTCAAATATCTCCTCTTAGTATTGTGTTGAATTCTTCCAGGCAAATGCTTGTGCCATGCTGGCTACTGTTCTCCTAAATGCTCTCAGTTCTTCCTTTGCAATCAAGATTATGTTACTAAGGAGATTTTGCTTTTATTGGTGCCATTGATTTGTGTTAATAGGTTTTGAATACCTCTCTGTATTCTTCCGCAGACAAGGCCAAAAGAAAAACTTCCCTGAGTTTGGGCATTTACATTACAAATGGAGCATTGGTGTAATGAAGCCGATATAAAGTGGGTAGTTGAAAGAGAACTAAAGAAGGGCACTCAAGTGAGTAATGAAGACTGGGCTAGTACAGACCTTTAGCCTCCTCCCCATCTGCAGCTAGGAACTCTGAGTAGCAAGAGGGCGCCCCCCTGAGTACAGACCACCCACCACATGCAGCCCAGAACTGCCCTAACTATTAACTCCTCCACCTCATCACTCCATTATCCTGAGAGTTCTAAAATATCCATTTTGCTGTATAGCTTACCAAAAGTTTATATATTTTTCTACTATGCGTAGAACTATAGTAAGGAATGTGGTGTATCTGGTAAGTTAGTAAGATTCAGGTAATGGCATCAGAGTCAGAGGATTGATTGACCATAATCCTGGGGATTGAAAGTAATACATATAAGTTGCCTAGTTCCAAACATGGACACTTAGGACTCATTCAGCTTGTGTTGTATTACTGCATATGTGTTAATGCACACTGTATTAACGCAGCCCATTCTTTTTTAAAGAACTGACAATGCACTAAAATGAACCAGACCTTTTTTAAAGACAGCACACCCCAACAAATGCCAGGTGCACTGCAGTGTGGCTGTGTTGGCCACCACGGTAATGATGCATTGGGATACTGTTTAAAATGCATGGCAACACACTGACCAAAGGTTTAAATCATGGTAAATAATGTGTTTTTTACTGCATGTTGAAACTGTGCATCTTTGTGTGCTTCAAACATCCAACCAAGTGCAAAGAAAAATATAGCTGCTTCGTCACATCATTGGATTTGTTTATTTTGTTATCCTGGCTTATGTATAATCTATTGGACTGAAACCTCCACCAATTTCCATATTTGTATATATAAAATTAACAAGCCTTCTGGTTACCTAAATATAGGGTGCCCTTGATGTGAAAGCACACGGCTGATCAAGCAACATTGTCACTTTTCTCTTTTTTTACAATTTTTTTTCTTTTTACAACTGACCTGTTTTTTTTGAGGTTTCTACAATGAGCTAAAAGTGTAACTTTATGTACACAAAAAAAGGGGGGGAACAGGCAAGATTTTTAATGCAGGAGAGACCTTGTCTCTTCTGCATTAAACTTGCTTACCTGGCTGTCCTCCCCTGTACGCACATACAGCTCACTGTAGTAATTCGGCAATGCCGAATCTGACTGCACACGTAAGAGTGGCATGATATTGGCCCAGCCAATAAAAGTGGCCGGTGTTCGATACCCAGAAGTCGACGGCTAGAAGCCAACTGGGAACTCCAGGATGCTACGTAGCTGGAGCCAAGGTGAGTATATTTCCGCATTCATTTAATGATTATGTCACTTTTACATATTCAGAATTTTTTTCAGATTTTAGTTAATATTTACAAATCTCAGCCAGTAGTTGGGACTTTTGGCTCGTTTTAAAAAAAATTCCAGGCAGAGCTGCTATGCTAATAATGTTACAAAGATCGATAGCTCAAGCTCAAAATAACACTCTACTTACTGATTAGTCAGATTATGTGTGTTATTCCCCTCCACCCGCTCTTTCTGCCTGCCTGTTCAGACAGGACTGTGTAGAATTTTTTTTTTTAATACTTTTTTTTTAGCTGCAAAGATTTTAAATTATACAGAGAAAGTCTGCTCATGTTAGAATGTGTCAGAGAAAGACAATGATTTGTTTTTGAAATTTCAAGTACCGGTAATTTCTGATTGCAATAGATTATCTGTCTTGCAAAATTAAACAAGGAAAGTTGCTACTGATATAAACAGATGTCCTTCCTTATCAATGCAGAAATAAATGTGATAATGCAGGTCACGCCTTAAAAACATATGATTCCTAAATAATTTGCCTGATTTTTTACAGGGAGTGTGATGATTTGAATGTTCTGTAAGGATGCAACACAAGCATAAAAATGATCTTCATATTGTTTTCTTCATGCTCTGGTGCATTTTCTTTTAGTAAATCAAGACCAATACCAAACAGAGATGGATTAAGACAGAATGAGGCCCTAGGCAAAGTAGCAACTTTGGCCCCTATCCCTTTGATTAACACTGATTAGCATTGTAGTAGGAACAGATAATCCATCCCATTTGTATTGTCTGTACATAAAGGGCACACCTCATCAGACACCAAATCCCTTCAAATGCATCTCTGCCTTGGAAAGTGATAGACACGTGTGCAGCTTTGCCTTATAGCGCTATACCCTGGTTTACTGTAGGTGGATGAAGGTTGTAGCTAGGGCCCTTGGACATCCAATACACATATATTAACCTATTTTTTTCAATGATCATAAATGTTTCTTCAAATCCTATTCAAGATCATCTAATTTTTGTAAATGAAAAATCAAGCAGGCTGGTCTTTTTTTGTTTTCTAATTCAATATGTAGTACCTCCAACTAACAATGAAATGGTTGGGAAAAAAAATAAATATCCAACTCTGTTTCCATCAATTTGTTTGTGTTTGATGAAGTGGTGATATATTGCAAAGAAAACCAGGACTCTGAAAGATATTCTTGAAAATCTATGAAATAATGCCTAAATGTATGAAAATGACTTACTGTGTATACTTATAGACTAAAAGTCGTACTTCTTAATTGTGAGTAATTCAGGTACGTAGGTAGCTGCTACATTCAAGAAATTGTACACTGGCAAACAAAACTGTAAGGACATCCTAGATTAATCCCCCCACTTCCATCATGCTCCAGTTTTCTGCTAGTGTCCTAGGAAAACGGATATCTCCTCCCTTCAGAGATAAGCAAATCCTTTTTTCTCTTTTCTGCTTTTCGTTAAGATTCTTTTTTTTTTTTAGCAAGCTTCTCAGGTTGCTGCAGAGCCTGTGGGGCTCATTTTGCAGCTGTATTGGCTGATCCTCTGCATAGCCTTGGAAGCTGTACCCAGGGGCATACCTAGGGCATTTGGCACCCCAGATCCCATTTCTGGACCCCCGACAATATCGCAGCGCGCAAACTGTGTCGCTTAAAAAGGAGCAGGAGTTTTTTTTGAGCAGCAGTGTGTGATGTGCCGCGACTACAGCTCAATTTAAGACGGCTAGAGTATTATAGTGGCAGGTTAGGGCTGTATAGGGTATTATGGTGGCAGGTCAGGGCGGTATAAGGTATTATGGTGGCAGGCTAGGGCTGTTTAGGGTATTATAGGGGCAGGTTAGGGTAGTATAGGGTATTATGGTGGCAGGCTAGGGCTGTATAGGTTATTATAGGGGCAGGTTAGGGTAGTATAGGGTATTATGGTGGCAGGTCAGGGCGGTATAGGGGCAGGTCAGGGCAGTATAGGGTATTATGGTGGCAGGTCATGGCAGTATAAGGTATTATGGTGGCAGGCTAGGGCTGTTTTGGGTATTATAGGGGCAGGTTAGGGTAGTATAAGGTATTATGGTGGCAGGCTAGGGCTGTATAGATTATTATAGGGTAGTATAGGGTATTATGTGTGCTCTCCTCCAGTATCAGCCAGTGAACAAGTCTTGTGGAGGAGGCAGCCACAGCTCCGCCCACCAACTCCAACTACCTCAGGATTAGGGAGGCATTGAAGATCGTCGAGGGACAGCCTGCCTGATTGGATGACTGGGAAGACGGGCAACCCCCCTCCCCCACACCGCTGGGTCCCCTGCCGACCTGATGAACATCTTCTGATGCTTACAAAGCCCGGGGAAGTGCAGGGGCGCCTGTTCATTATGACGGCCCTGCTGCGATCTTCTCTCACACTGCACATCCCTGTACTAACATCCCCCTAATGTGCGATACCCGGGCGGACCGGCCTTCTGCCCCCCCCTATTGGTATGCCACTGGCTGTACCTGGTCATTATTGGAAGTAAAACACCCACTTCTCAAATTGCTGGATTATATACACAAGGGCAGTGGTCCTGTGAGCCCTACCAGATTATATTGTTATTTGTTCTGGGGGGTACATACAGTTTACATTCAACAGGACCAGACACTGATACCTGGATCTCTGCAACACTCTTCATTAACTTCTTCAGGAGTGACTCACTCCTCTGAAAAATATTTCTGAGTTCTCTGAGAAAAATTTCATCCATGTTAACAGACTCAGGACGCAGACACCCAGCATGCACCCAGTCCATCTCTAATTTCCCTGCAGCTGCAGTTGCTTATGCACAGTCAGCTGGGGGTTATTATTATTATTATGCAGAATTTGTATGGTGGCAACAGTTTGTGCAGCGCTTTACAAAATAAAGGCAGACAGTATAGTTACATTACAATTTGGTAACGAGGAATCAGAGAGCCGTGCTCGTTATAGCTTACAATCTAGGAGGGAGGGTCAATTGATACAACATGTAATAGCTGTGGGGGATGAGCTGATGGAGAAAGTAAAACAGTGTTTTAGTTAGAAGCAAAATACACTTCTTTTTTTAAAGAGGATGAAGAGAAATCTACCCTATCCTTGTTTCTTGAATTGGTACATGAAAATATCAGTCTGCTGACATAAATATAGAATGTAATGTTACCATTTAGGTTCTTATTGCCACAGTACGCATGTTAGACCTGGAACAACCTATGTCAGCCATACCCAAGATTACCAGCCAGGGTTTCCTTTAAAGTCCCTGGCCATTTACAATAATTTCCATATTCTCACTATTGCAGCTTGTTTTATATAGTGACTGGCCCAATCCAGGGAAAATCTTCACTCGTCCCAAGTGCTTTGCCCAGCAATATCTTATTGAGGAGGAGTTCCTTAAAATGTGTGCCATCCCTGTACTGGATCCAGTCATTTCATGCCTTAACAAGACTTTGTCTCTGTGGAGAACACAGTTTGAATGATCTTGTGAATAAAAGGCTAGCATCTCTTTCCATTGGCTCCCTTGCAGGCCCTGCCCTGTAATCTACCACTGCTGCAATGTCAACCTGCCAGACTTTAGTTGTCTGGTCCAAGGACATGTCTCAGGATCTTGGATCTGTCCAGGTTGCTGATCCCTCTATCCACCACCCTGCTCTACTGTGTTGGTGAGTTAGCAGATATTATTTGCATAAGATCCAGCATTAATCTTCTATGCCTATTGCATATACCCTCAATAGAGAACACCTATTTAGCAAATCCCTGGACATTTTTTATCAAGGACATCATTAGAGGAAATGCTACCATTTTGCCAAAGATAATCCTCTGTCTTTATGTCTGTAAACCCCTCTACTTCAAAGGCTAAGAGGAGTTTATGTATTTATTCATAGGCTTCCTATTATTCCTTTATTCCTAAGCCTGGGACTCGGTTCCACCATAAATCCTGAACTCCAAAATGTTCCAAAAAAAAAAGACTTCCTCTCAATGAAGAGACACCCCACTTATCAGAGTAAGAAGATGTCTGTTGGGCTTTGCAGCTGCCTGATCTCAATACATATCAGATATTTAGTTTCAGAATGTGGTTGCCAGGGGCTACAAGTTTGAATTTCAAAGTCCCCAAAACTTTAAAAAAATGTAACTGTTCGCAACACAAAAGGGGGAATTCACCCCACTCTGGATCCAAAGGCTCTCAACACCTTCCTTTGGGTATAAGAGTCTGTCACTGCACCCCTCGATCCAGGGAAGTCTCTGGCCCCTGTGGACATTACTTGCATGTTTCTATTTTTCTGATACTTCAGCGATTCCTGTGCTTTGTTCTGGACACTCAAAATTACCAATTCATTGAATTGTTCTTTGGTCTATCCACTGTACTTCAGTACAGTGTACTTTCACCTAGGTGCAATCTCCTAACGCTGATTCACGCTTGGAACATTCCCACAGTGGGATACATGGCTGACTTACTACTGAGGGAACAGTCGACTGACAGTGGCTGAGATTAATAGAAGGATACATACTTTGAATAGATTGCTTTAAACCAGAGTTCAGTGTCACTTTAAGGTTTTAATGTGAATATATTATGTCAAACTACAAAGCTACCTATGGAATGAACTTCTAGCCTGTTTATGAAAGGGAGCTAGCATTATAGTGGCTCCTAAATATTAATACAAGGGAAGCTTTGAGAGCAAAACTATGCAGCTCAAGCCCAGAATCCACATTGTAAATAGTGTATTCCTGTTTAGAAATTAGACAACTAAGTATGCCTCTCTGGCTTGTTTTAAAAACTAATGTTCAGCAGAATGTTATATAAATGTTATTATTCTTGGCCACAACTGTGGACACAGCATTTGAGTAAACATTCAGGCTGTAACCAATGTGTCGAGCATCAGCATATGCTGCTGGTTTACATTAACATGATTTATTTGTAAGTATAGCAAAGCACGACAACAGTCACATTTTTTCCCCTTCAACAGTAGTTGAGAAAAATGGTAATTCTGCCCATTGGTGCAGTATAGGGTTTATTAATAGCTATGCTGCATGAAAACAAACCAGAGACCTATTGAAAATTGTTGCCAACAATATTGTGACAATTGCTCAACCAAACCCTCCAACTCATGTGTAGGTTGTTGAACCAATTTTGCTGTGCCACGGCTTTATTTTTTATATTATTTTTTTACAGTGTCTTTAGACATTATAGTAAGGTCATACATCCAGGTCTTATCTTACTGTCCAATGGTGGGCCACAAAATGCTTGGTATACATTCCTGTTTCAGTGAATGGGGAGAGAAGGGCAGTTTCAAGCAGATGCTCTGGGTGCCACTCAGCTTTGTGAGGGCTGATAGAGGACATAACAATTTTTCTGGGGAGAATGACTTTTGTGGTGGTCATACAAAAGCAAATTTATACTTTTAAGGTGATTTTAAACTTTCAAAATTCTGTTTCATTGACCTTGTCTAAAAAAATTCTAAGGTAAAAACAGTGAATACATTGTGGTACCTGTAAGTATGTATTTTCTTGGATCCTTGGGTTTATGTGGTGGTCTGTACATGGGTGTGAGACATAAATATCCCAAATCAGCTTGTTATGGGTGTAGCACCCTACTAGGTAGGTGCTAGAAGAGCGTGTCGTTTTTAGGTTTTTCTGCTTACCAGGAAAGCTATCGGGTAAATTTAGATGCTCTCTGCCTACCAGGGAGCAGGGATCCATTGTTAGGGTCTGCTTATGGTGTTCAGTTCAGGTGCTGTTAATGTTGTCTGAATGTTTAACACTGGTCCAACAGGGGGTATATTGGACAGTGGGAGGAAATATGACAAACAACAGCACAGGCATAGTTACAGCACTGGCCATTGGCAGAGGAAAGTACCTCAGTTCATGCTGTTTAACTGTGTATATATGTCAAGGTCACATGTGCTTGGGTCTTTGTCTGGAGAGCAGGGTCCCGGAGGGAAGGGGCAGATGCCCCTCTGTAGAAGCTGCCATGCACCCTTAGGTGCCTGACCTGCCCAGATAGCAAGCAGTTGTGCTGCAAGTTTGAAAATTACTTGCTAAGCTATTACTAGACTTGCGAGGCTTCACAAGTTTGTTGTGCAATTGCAGCGATTCCGCATTGCATGACCCCAGATCAACTTTTTTTGCAAAAATTCTGCAACTCTGCTACAAGTTCTGGTTCAGTTATGCTGTGCGATAGTCATCCCACCACAGGGGTCACTGTGGCTAATTTTTCATGCTGTTGACTTGTAGAGCTCTTGCTGTAGACTCACACTGCGACTTTGCTCTTGCTAGAGACTTGCCATGCAAATTTGCTACAAATTGGAAAAGTGTTAACTAGAACTTGTACTTCAAGTGCTCTGCAAGTGTACAACTTGCCAGTGAAAGTGTGCATCAAGTTAACAGACTTACAATTCAACACTGACACAAATTTGTGGAATGTCTTCCTTGCTATCTGGGTGAGGGCCTGAATCTTAGAATAGTTGCAACCCAGATGTCCTGCAGAGCTTTTTTTTTTTTAATAATAAACATATCATTCTTACCTCCACTGTGCAGCTCGTTTTGCACAGAGTGGCCCTAATCCTCGTCTTCTGGGGTCCCTCGGCGGCTGTCTCGGCTCCTCCCCGCAAGAGCTAACCCCCTTCTGGGAAGAGCTCTCCCAAGGGGGTTAGCTTGCGGGCACGCTCCCGTGATACAGTCGGCGGCCATAGCCGCCGACTGTATCACTCGCCGCCGCACCCCGGCGCGCTGTGTCATTGATTTGATTGACAGCAGCAGGAGTCAATGGCTGCGCTGCTATCAATCATCCAATGAATGAGCCGAGAAGAGCAAAGAAGCCAGGCCGAGAAGCCAGACTGAGAAGCCAGTGCGTTCACGACGCGTGACTTTCGTAAGTAAACTGGGGGGGCCACTAATCGTCGGATGTTTTTTCACCTTAATGCATAAAATGCATTAAGGTGAAAAAACATGTACCTTTACAACCCCATTAAGAAGGATCTGCTTCGACCAACAGTGATTACAGATCTGTGTCATTGGACCTGTTCTGTGAGGGCCACCCCTTCAGCTAGTGAGTCAGAGGACTGGTGTTGGCAAAAAGGGGATGCTAGTGAGTGTCCCGAAGATAAACAGTTCACTATGGCCCGGATTCTTAGAGAACTTACGACGGCGTAGCGCCATGTACGCCGTCGTAAGTCCGAATCCGACCCGTCGTATCTATGCGCCTGATTCTTAGAATCAGTTACGCATAGATATCCATTAGAGACTTACGCCTGTCGGATCTTAACTGCATTTTTTTTTTACCGCTCGGTGGAGCGAATTATGCAAATTAGCTAGATACGCGAGTTCCCGAATATACGCGCGATCGACGCAGTAAAGTTACGACGTTTACGTTAGGCTTTTCCCGACGTAAAGTTGCCCCTGCTATATGAGGCGCAGCCAATGTTAAGTATGGCCGTTGGTCCCGCGTTGAAATTTGAAAAAGTTACGTTGTTTCTGTAAGTCGTCCGTGAATGGGGCTGAACGTCATTTACGTTCACATCAAAACCAATGACGTCCTTGCGGCGTACTTTGGAGCAATGCACACTGGGAAATTCCACTTCCGTTCTGCAAAAACTTCAATCACGTCGGGTCACAGTAGTTTTACATATATACAAATTTGAATTAGGCGGGCTTACGCCGGCCGATTTACGCTACGCCGCCGCAACTTGCGGAGCAAGTGCTTTAAGAATACAGCACTTGCCCGTCTAAGTTGCGGCGGCGTAACGTAGATCGGATACGTTGCGCCGCCGCAGAGATACGCCGCAGGACGTGAATCTGGGCCTAAGTCTGCTGCCAGAGCAAGAAAATAACTTATTATTCCCATTAAAAATTAGGATCTCTCAGAGACCAGAACGGTTCTGATATCCATGTTTGGGTTTTTATTCATAGATTGGTGTCGCAGTGACACCATATTTTTTCTCGTTTGTCTTTGCCTTATCCTTGACAGTGCAGCTTTAACTACTGAATCGGTTCATATCAGGCAATGCATGCTGTCTGTAAGCACCCACTTGTTATTTAACTGTCAAATATCAGAACATCAGTGGGTAGTGAGTAGATGCTGTGGCTTTTAATAGTTGAATGTTGGGAGGTGAACTGACAAATCAGACACAGGTCGATGTCCTATATAGAGTCTGGTTCTGGGATTCGAGGGGCTCCGCAGTATCACAGAAATTGATGTGAAGATTAATACTTACAGGCAACACAAGGTGCATTTCAGTGCATAGGTCAAGTTCAGCTCCTAAGGATGTACTCCCCTGCAACATTCTTGCTGATGTAGTCCTCCTGCCTCACCAGCCAGATTGCTAAACACATGACTTAAAAAAGATCAGTGCTACCCAGAGTTCTTTGTGAAAAAATGTATGCTGGATGAAATGCATGACAGGTATCACAAAACCATCTACCATCAAAATGACTTCACATGCATGGGTTTAGTGTCATCATTGTGATCGGCAGCCTGGCTCAGCCTGACAGTGCATCAGTGCTTTGCCCATGTGGGGGTCAATTTAACATACAGTAGATCTCCACAGATGCATATACTTGTCTACCTTTAGCCCCCGTCTCTCTTTTATGTCTTTTATAAAAGGAAAGCCCTGTCTAAGATATGAGTAATCGCTTACACTGGGCTATTAGATTCACACGTATAGTATGCTTGCTGTCACATGCTCTTCCTTGCCCAAAATACTGGATATATGCTCCAGCCCCTGAAGCTGGACCGAGCAGCAGGAGAGAGAAGCAAAAGTATTATTGTGCTTTAAAACCCCACTGCAAGCTTGGTTTTGTTTTGTTTTGTTTTTTTGTTTAATTTTCCTGGAGTTGGGCTTTACGAATTATCTCCTTGTAAGCTGTCTGGCTACTGAGCAGTAATACAGGCACTGCTCTAGATGAGGGATTTCGGAATACATTCAGCTCCCATTCAGCAATGGCCACTACATGCTTTGAAATGTAATGCTGCTGTAGATGAGAGATTGGGGGGGGGGAAAAAAGCCAAGGACCTGTTCTAAAACTCTAAAAGACTGTTGGCAACTATGGCTGTGCAACTTGCCGATACACCAGAAACATTTGTTATTACTATACATTTCTAGTCATTCTCTAAATGCTTTGTGAATTTTCAACATTGTGGTTTAGTCTTGAGTAAAAATATAGTATCTTTTATTTTCTCCCTAATCCCACGTACATTGGCCTATATACTTAATCTGCGCCATGTTTAAAGTACTTTCCAAACGTTGATCTCATCTCTGCACCTGCATAAACCAGTGATGTAAGTTCTACCGGTAAATTGATGTCTCCCTGGATTTTGCTTCGTTTTCCCTTTTCTCTATGCTATAAATTAAAAATCTGCAGGCATAAAATACACAGTATAGCTCTATACTGTATTTTTTAACATCCACAATATTTCTAATTTCAGTGAATGTAATGTTCAATTAAAACACCAAAGTTAAGTCCATGTTAGTAGACAGTCTTTATTTGAGCAATATAATAATAATAATAATAATGATTAAAAAAACGATCGAAGAGAAATGGACTGCTACTAACTGGGCAAAGAGGATTGATGCTAGAGATAGGAAAGCAAAGATGACAGATTTTGACCGTTACAAAGTCATGAAAGCAAAGAAAATGAGGAACAAGATAATCAGACATGAAATGAAGAAACTCCAGAAAGAGGCTACCAAGCCAGCAGCATAAATTTCTCTTAAAAGAAACTAAATCTGGTTTATACGTTAAAAAAAAAAAAAAAAAAACGATATCTGAGATGTATGTGTAGCACCCTCTAGTGTGCTAGAAGGATAGTGTATGTTTTTTTGTGAGAGTAGGTAAACTTTCAGGTTGGCTGGCAGCCAAGCCTGGGTGTGTTTTGATCTGGGTTGGGAGTGACTCAGAGCAGAGCTGGATGACTCATAGGCATCATCACCAAGTCCTTCTACTTCTTTCCAGAATGTCCTAATGTTTTCTGGAAGGAAAGGAGGAGAGTGGAGGTGGTGCTGTCTGGAGTGTTCTAAGGAGCTCGGACCAATCCTCAATTTGGATTGGCAGGGGGCAGGTCTCATTAAATACCTAGAGTCAGCCCAGTTGGGGGGGGGGGTTCGAGTGGAAGCTGGAGATGGAGTGTTAGGCTGTCGGGGGCCTTTGAGGGAGATTCCCAGTTTGGGGAGATGACCTTGGGCCTGGGGGATCATATGTGGACAGAATGCTTTGAATGAGACACAAAGGTGTCCTGACAGGTGGTATGGGAGCAGGAGAGGGCAACAGGAGAGTACTGCCAGGCAAAGTCTCCAGGAGAGGAACAGCAGGTTGCAGCCAAGAGGGCTGGTGAGTGACACACAGTTGGGAGAGGACTGGGAAGGCATGCCTGAGAGGACTGGGAGATTGCAGTCTGGGATGGTTGCAGGGCCAGTGGAGTGGACTGTGGTGGCATGGGCAGTGGAGAAAGACAGCTGCAGCCAGGAGAACTGGCAGGGCCTTAAGATGTGGTACTGGGCTCAGTAGCCACGTGGACAGCTAGCACTAAGGACTACCATATTTTTTGCTACACTAAAGGGGCAGCAGTCCCTGCATGCAAAGTGTATTCACCCTAGGCCTGGCTGAGCCAGTGTTGGGCCTACAAATCAGTGCTAGCTGATCTAGGAAGTGCAAGCAAGTGATGTGCTGGAGGTGTTGAGGAGAGATAGTCTGCAAGCAAGTGATGTGCTGGATGGAAGATTGGAGTTGTATATATTGGAGGTGTAAATAATCAGTCCCATATATATATTGCTCTGTAAATCCGTTTGGGCATCTCATAAATATCCTATTCCCATCCAAATGTATTCCTCTCAATTAATAAAAAAACAATATTTACTAATCTAAAGGGAGACGGTACAGTTACATTACAATAAAATACAAGAGGATTATAAGGGCCAAGCTCAGAAGAGCAATCTAAAAGGGTGTGGCAGGTGGTACAAAAGGTTGTAACTGTGGGGAATGAGCTGATGAAAGTGGTAAAAGATTAGTTGGAGGTGTGATAGTCTTCCTTGAAGAGATGAGTTTTCAGGGATTGCCTGAAGGCATCTAGAGTAGGAGATAGCCGGACAGGTTGAGGTATGGAAATACTGGAGACGAGCATGAGAGGAGGAGACAAGTGAGCTTGAGAGTAGAAGGTCTTGAGAGGAGCATAGAGGACAGTTTGGGTGATATTTGGAGACAAGATTGGTGATGTAGCTTGGGGCATTATGAATTTCTTTGTATGTTGTGGTTAATATTTTGGATTTAATTCGCTGGGCGATCGGGAGCCAGTGTAGGGATTGGCAGAGAGGGGTGGCAGACATTGAACTGTTGGTAAGGTGGATAAGTCTGGCAGCAGCATTTATCATAAACTGAAGAGGGGATAGCCTATGGAGGGGTAGGTCCGTGAGAAGGGAGTTGCAATAGTCAAGGTGAGAGATAACAAGGGAGTTAATGATTAGCTTGGTGGTTTCATTTGTTAAAAAGGGACGTATTTTAGAGATGGTACGATAGTGAAGTATACAAGCTTTTGACACCGATTTGGATTTGGGGCGGAAAGGACTGGTCAGAGTCTAGGATAACACCTAGTACCCTGGCATGAAGGGATTGGTGGTTGCAATATTGATTTTGATGGAAAAGCCATGGAGGGGGGCACGACAGGGGGGAATATTACCAGCTTATTTTTAGAGAGATTTAGTTTATGGAAGTGGTGCGACATCCATGCTGATATGTCAGTTAGTAAGTTAGTAATGCGAGAGGAGACTAAGGGAGTGAGGTAAGGAGCAGATAGATAGATTTGGGTGTCATCTGCATATATATATATGGTATTGAAAGCTGTGAGTGGTTATCAAGTGACCAAGGGAGGAGGAGTAGATAGAGAAGATAAGGGGTCCAAGAACAGAGCCTTGGGGGACCCCCACAGAAAGGGGCAATGGAGAGGAGGAGACAGAGTTGTAGGTAACACTGCGCTGTGATAGGTAGGAGGAGAACCAGGATAGAGAAGAATCTTGGAGGCTAAGGGAACAGAGTTTATTGAGAAGGAGTGGGTGGTCAACAGTATCAAAGGCTGCAGAGAGGTCAAGAAATAGGAGTATGGTGTAGTGGTCATTGGTTTTAGCAGTTCATAAATTGTTGGTGAGTTTTAGTAAGGCAGTTTCTCACAGATACTAGACCAGCCATTCTTCACAGATTTCTAAGTGTTCCTTGAGCAGTAAGCAGTGATATTATTGATTTCCCACCTGACAGTGCCTGTATAGTTCCAGTACTGACAACACTCAACAAAGGGTATTACACTGATCACCAAAGCAACAGGACATTCTTTCCAATGACCACTAATGTATAAGTGCACCTCTCCCACTGACCACAATTGTAAGGTGAAACTTTTCCTCTGATTTCCAATGCAATGGATAATTTTCTCCAGTGTAAGAGAAGCAATACTTCACTGACAAACACCAATGAAAGACACATTTCTCCACTGTCAACTGGTGTAAAGGCAAATTCATTTTTCCTGCCTGTATATCTTCTCTGGATGTTACATACCTGATTCATATATTATATTATTCACAAGTTACTGAGCATGCTAATATACTATGATCTATAAATATACAAACCTTTAGTAGGCATTCCCTGAGACCGGGATTTTTTTTAAGGGTTCTTCTATAGTGAAAAGGTTGAGTAAGATTCTAATAGACTGTCTATTGAGCCTTTCAATAGCTAGTAGTAGTTAAGCAGGCCATAGATGGATCGAATCTTGGCCAGTTCATCAGGGACCGGTCAAGATTCAATCCATCTGTGGGCAAGGACTGGTTTTCTGCCTCGGGGTGAATGACAACTGTGTGCCTGGCTGGGCAGGGAGAAAAATGGACTACAACACTCAGCAGCCCTTAAGAGGTTACCGCTACATATAAAAGTCACTCTGTGCTTTGCTTTTAGGCCAAGTAAAATGGAATCATGTCTGTACTGCAGTGGAGCTTTGTGAAAGTAAAAGAATATTCTACTGATTTTGTCTCCCACAGTACATGGCTGCTACAGGTCTCATGACTTAACATGTTGACTTTTGGTAAGATGACCCAAGACCAAAGATCCAAGGGAACTGCTATGAGCAGAGGAGTATGTTTCTGATGACTAAGATGGTTTTACCTTGCTTACCCAATCCCCACCTCAGTTGGTGGACCTAACTAGAGTTTAAGTCTGCTTTAATAAGTGCACATAACCAAAGCTGTAGATTTTCATTAGTCATGTCTCAGGTGACCGTACACCCACCGCCTTTCAATTTCATGCCATGAGCAGTCAAGCCTACAAGAAATGTGGTGAAGCATAGTTATGTTAAAATCAAAGAAATATTGCTGATTTGGGATAAGGCGGGAGCTGGTTCATCCAAGCAGGACGTATGTGTTTTAAGATTTTAGCTTGAGGGGAAACCTCGGGTTGTGGGCATGGTGAATCGGTTTACGGGTCGGATGCTCACAACTTTTGCTAGGAAAAGCGATTGATCCATGAATGCTATTTGAGGAGGATCCTTGAGCCCTATAAGATGTATAATGTTTAACTCCCTTACCGTGTTGTATACCATGCATTGTAAAGCTGAGAACTTTATTTTTTTTCCTTGTTTTGTAAAACTTTTGTGAAACTTCAATAAACACTATTGGAATACAAAATCAAAGAAATAGATAGTATGGGAGGGTGCAGACTATTCATGTGTTGGGATAGATAAAAAAAAATCTCACACAATAGCCAATGTGGCTCTTGATAGATCAAATCATATTTCTATTCCTGCCCTATATGGGATAATTATGCACAGAAAATAATTTACATGTGTATGGGCATTTTTTTGTAGATGCTGGTTAACCATTTAAGTCCCGAGTTACTTTTTCTCTTTTCGTCCACTGCTCCTTAAATCTTGACATTTGGGTTATGTTCCTGTTCATAGGAGAGGACTAGGCAGAACATATTAGTTACCTTAAAACATGTAACTTTAACAGACTTGAACAGCCCCGCCCAGGGGGCGGTCCCTCACCCTGTCATAACCCCTCACCCTGCAGCATGCAGCTCTGTTTTTTTTCTGCCTAGCAGAGGAGAAGGACGTGGCCCCCCTTGGGCCCAGAGTCCTAAGGAGATTTTTAATTTGATTTATTTTATTTTTGTGATTCTTCTATCAACTGCCAGCTGGGTAACAGGCTGGATATTATAGATCCTTGTAGTCTCCCCAGTACGGCCATCGAGCGTGAGCAGTCCTTAGCTACGCGCTGGGTCAGCCACGACATACCCCATGGCTCCAGGGGGTGGTCAGTGAGCAGATGCTCCGGGATTCACATATGACTGGGCTGCTGTTGTCTCACTCACAGTGGACCAGGCCGTCAACTACTCTGTACCATCAGTTGTGGGTGTGTCAGCGACGCACCAGAAAGTCCTCGCAAGGACGGGTAAGTGAGTGAGTGAGTAACTTATATAGCGCTACAAATGCAAACTAAATCGCCTCAAGGCGCTGTAACCAATGTGATCGTCCAACCACGCTTCAGAAAAGATGGGTCTTCAGTTTTTTTTCTGAAGCCCCGATGATTTTCCTCCAAATGAATGTCTGCGGGTAGAGCATTCCATAACCGAGGTCCTTGGACAGCGAATCGTCGTTCTCCTTTCGTTTTGTAACGAGATTTGGGGATGTGGAGGAGGTTCTGATTTGTTGAAAATTCTCTATGGAAATTTCCATTGGTGGCCATTTTGTTGTGGCCGCGCTGTGGCGCAGGTTGGTATTGCGGGTGGCCATTTTCTTGTGGTCCGCACCCTTTTATCTAAGGTGTCTGGCCATTTTAGCACTGGTTTTCTGAACAGCTCACAGCTCATTCACCTAAGTTTTTTCCTCAGTTTTTTTTTTCCTCACACACACGCTGTGTATACAAGGAGGTGGGCAGCGGTGCAGAGTGGACTTCTTAAGTGTTTTTCACTTAGTCCCTGAGGGCTGTCAGCGGGTAAAATTGAGTCAGTATCTGGCCTTTCGTCCCCTAAATTGCCAGAGGCAGCAAACGGTGCCCCTGCGGTTCCCATGTATACGCTGTCGACAGTCCTGGAATCATTTGCCAGGGTGAAAGCGGCGTGCGGGTGTAAGGGGGGTAAAAAGCTCCCCCTTCCCTGCCATCTTCTGGGGAATGCTCTGACTCCGATTCGGGTCTGGCTGCGGCTCAAGACCCCGGTTCTGGTATGTCAGAGGATGCGGACCAGGACCTCCCTGGTGAGGAGGACCCCTCGTCCAGGTCAGTGCAAGACAGGGCACTTGTGAGTGCACTTATTGATGCTGTGATGGACTCTCTCAAGCTGGAGGATGCAGCTGGGAGTTCCACAGAGGGGTCTGTCTCCTTTTGGGTCACACAAATCTAACCGCTCTGTGAAAGTTTTTCCTTATGTTACTTTCTTTGATAAGTTCATAGATAAGGAATGGGAATGGCCGCAGAAGTCCTTTGTGGTCCCTTAGCGCATGGCGGTCCGTTTATCCTTTTGAGGAAAGCCTTTTGAAAAAATGGGCCTCGCCTCCGGTCGTGGGTTCAGGGTCTCTCGGCTAAATAAGGTAACCACTCTCCCGGTAGAGGGGACCCGTGCCTTTAAAGACCCTACTGATAGGAGGTCCGAGGCGGTGACCCGCTCCACGTTCACCATGCTGGGGTCAGCATTGCGACCTATATTGACTGCGACTTTGGTGTCTCAGACACTCACTGAATGGGCAAAGATTTTGCAACAGACAGTAGAGGAGCATCAGCTTCCTCCAGAGTGCGTAAGGCTGGCTGACCAATTGGTACAGGGCCTTGTGTATGTCTGTGATGCCACTCTGGATGCGGCCCCCTTGATCTCCAGAGCCTCTGTATCTGCGGTGGTACTGCGCCGCCTAATTTGGCTGAAATGCTGGTCGGCTGACCAAGCATCCAAAAAAGCTCTGGCAGATTTGCCCTTCAAAGGTGGGAGGCTTTTTTGTACCCCGCTGGACGACTTTATTAAGGATGTCACTGGAGGTAAGAGCACACTTCTCCCACAGTCCTCTAAGGGGAAGGAGCTGCGCCGTAAGCCGGGGCCCTCCTATTCCGCTCAGAAGCTGTATTTTCGTCAGTCAGGGTTAGCTGGCAGATCTTACCAGACTGACAAAGCTCCAGCTGGGGGACAGAAGTGTCCCTGGGTGCGTAAGCCGGCTAACAAGTCTGCTACCGCATGAAGTTTTGCCCCCGCCCGACTCAAGGGTGGGGGGACGGCTTCGCGATTTTGCAGCTCGGTGGACCTCCCTGCTTTCCGACAAGTGGGTCTGCGAGGTGGTCACCTCTGGGTACGAGTTTCTTTCTTGTCCGCCAAACAGATTCTTTCCCTCACATCTTCCTCTCCTTCCGGCTTGTCGGTCTGCTTTGACGGGAGAAGTTCAAGACCTGTGCCCCTGGAGGAAAGGTTTAAAGGATTCTATTCAAATATGTTTGTAGTCCCAAAGAAGGATGGTGCCTGTCCAATCTTGGACCTCAGGGCCCTCCAATGCCTTTGTGAGGGTGCGAAAGTTCAGGATGGAATCCATTCGTTCGGTGGTTGCTGCGCTCCATCCGGGGGATTTTCTGGCATCCCTGGACATCAATTAGTGGCTCTTCCCTTTGGCCTAGCGTCAGCACCAAGAGTTTTCACCAAGGTGCTCGCCCCGATTCTGGCTTTGCTGAGACAGTGAGGCATTGCTATCGTGGGCTACCCAGACGATCTTCTGAGAGCTGCTTCTGGCTCAGAATTAGAGGACTAATATAGCCGGTCAGACTGGGAATCTGGGAATTTGGTTGGGTACTGAACATCCAGAAGTCGGTGTTGGTACCGACTCAGCGTCTGGAGTACCTAGGGTTGATCCTGGACTCCTCTGAGGTGAAGGTCTTCCTTCCTTTGGAGAAGTTGCAGAAACTCCAGTCGGCGGTGAAATTGTTAGAATCCCGCAAATGGTCGTCTCTCCGTTTTTGCATGCGAGTTCTGGAGTTCTGGGCCTCATGGTGGCCTCCTTCAAGCCAGTACCATATGCCCAATTCCACACTCAAGTATTGCAGAGGAAGATCCTGTCCCAATGGAACAGATCTCCATTGTCTCTGGATTGTCAGATTCAGGTACAGTTGCAACAAAAAGTATGTGGAGTAAGTTTGGAATGATATGAATTTCTGCACAAATTGGTCATAAAATGTGATCTGATCTGATCTACATCTAAGTCACAACAATAGACAATCACAGTCTGCCTAAACTAATAACGCACAAAGAATTAAATGTTACCATGTTTTTATTGAACACACCATGTAAACATTCACAGTGCATGTGGAAAAAGTATGTGAACCCTTAGATTTAATAACTGGTTGAACCTCCTTTGGCAGCAATAACTTCAACCAAACGTTTCCTGTAGTTGCAAATCAGACGTGCACCACGGTCAGAAGTAATTCTTGACCATTTCTCTTTACAAAACTGTTTCAGTTAAGCAATATTCTTGGGATGCCTGGTGTGAATCACTTTCTTGAGGTCATGCCACAGCATCTCAATCAGGTTAAGGTCAGGACTCAGACTGGGCCACTCCAGAAGGTGTATTTTCTTCTGTTTAAGCCATTCTGTTGTTTATTTACTTCTATGCTTTCGGTCGTTGTCCTGTTACAACACCCATCTTCTGTTGAGCTTCAGCTGGTGGACAGATGGCCTTAAGTTCTCCTGCAAAATGTCTTGATAAACTTGGGAATTCATTTTTCTTTCGATGATAGCAATCCGTCCAGGCCCTGATGCAGCAAAGCAGCCCCAAACCATGATGCCCCAACCACCATACTTCACAGTTGGGATGATGTTTTGATGTTGGTGTGCTGTGCCTCTTTTTCTCCACACATAGTGTTGTGTGTTTCTTCCAAACAACTCAACTTTGGTTTCATCTGTCCACAGAATATTTAGCTAGTACTGCTGTGGAACATCCAGGTGCTCTTGTGCCAACTGTAAACGTGCAGCAATGTTTTTTTTGGACAGCAGTGGCTTCCTCTGTGGTATCCTCCCATGAAATCCATTCTTGGTGTTTTACGTATCGTAGATTCACTAACAGGGATGTTAGCATATGCCATAGACTTTTGTAAGTCTTTAACTGACACTCTGGGATTCTTCTTCACCTCATTGAGCAGTCAGCGCTGTGCTCTTGCAGTCATCTTTACAGGATGGCCACTCCTAGGGAGAGTAGCAGCAGTGCTGAACTTTCTCCATTTATAGACAATTTGTCTTACCGTGGACGGATGAACAGCAAGGCTTTTGGAGATACTTTTATAACCCTTTCCAGCTTTATACAAGTCAATAATTCTTAATCATAGGTCTTCTGAGAGCTCTTTTGTGCGAGGCATCATTCACATCAGGCAATGCTTCTTGTGAAAAGCAAACCCAGAACTGGTGTGTGTTTTATAGGGCAGGGCAGCTGTAACCAACACCTCCAATCTCATCTCATTGATTGGACTCCAGTTGGCTGACACCTCACTTCAATTAGCTCTTGGAGATGTCATTAGTCAAGGGGTTCACATACTTTTTCCACCTGCACTGTGAATATTTACATGGTGTGTTCAATAAAAACATGGTAACATTTAATTCTTTGTGTGTTATTCATTTAAGCAGGCTATAATTGTCTATTAAAGTGACAGTGCTTTTGCGCTAATATGGACCCTCAATGCAAAAACCCTAAACAAAGTGTAGCAGTAGGTGCTGCAAAACCTAAAGTGTTTACAATACACACAAATATACAAATGAAATAAAGTGGGGTTCCGCGCATCCTAACACGCAGACATGGTGAAAAATAAATATAAATGATATTCTGTGAAGACGTGGAAGAGAGCAAACAGAGGCTCAATATCATCAAGTGAAAAAATATATATATATATATTGTATAGATGTCCAAACTTCAAAGTAAAAAATAAAATGCAATAAAATAAGGGTCACTGAAATACAATCAATAACCGTGATAAAGTGTCCAAAGTAGGATGAAAAATGAATAAATAAATAAATTATGGTAATCCAATGCTAATGTTAATATAGGCTGCTAGAGAAATGTAACTGATGTGATCTCAGAGCAATCCAATAAAAGTGTTGCCAGACGGGTGTAATAATCCCTCCATGGGCTCCCGGGACTCTTACCTCCGCGCAGATACTAGAATGCATCCACTGTAGGTGTCACTCCCGATCCTCCGTATACAGGCTCCACCAATCTTCCTTAGATATCCATGGCCGGGTCCTCAATCCGTCCAGACAATAAGTGTGCCCAAGAGGAAAGCAGGGGAAACACAAAAACAAAGGAGGGGACTCCAATCGTGAAGTAGTAAGCTTACTACTTCACGATTGGAGTCCCCTCCTTTGTTTTTGTGTTTCCCCTGCTTTCCTCTTGGGCACACTTATTGTCTGGACGGATTGAGGACCCGGCCATGGATATCTAAGGAAGATTGGTGGAGCCTGTATACGGAGGATCGGGAGTGACACCTACAGTGGATGCATTCTAGTATCTGCGCGGAGGTAAGAGTCCCGGGAGCCCATGGAGGGATTATTACACCCGTCTGGCAACACTTTTATTGGATTGCTCTGAGATCACATCAGTTACATTTCTCTAGCAGCCTATATTAACATTAGCATTGGATTACCATAATTTATTTATTTATTCATTTTTCATCCTACTTTGGACACTTTATCACGGTTATTGATTGTATTTCAGTGACCCTTATTTTATTGCATTTTATTTTTTACTTTGAAGTTTGGACATCTATACAATATATATATATATATTTTTCACTTGATGATATTGAGCCTCTGTTTGCTCTCTTCCACGTCTTCACAGAATATTATTTATATTTATTTTTCACCATGTCTGCGTGTTAGGATGCGCGGAACCCCACTTTATTTCATTTATAATTGTCTATTGTTGTGATTTAGATGAAGATCAGATCACATTTTATGACCAATTTGTGCAGAAATCCATATCATTCCAAAAGGGTTATCATACTTTTTATTGCAACTGTAAGTCACCTGGTCAGGGCTTCCCTGAGTTGGTGGCTGAGATCCCCAGCTCTTTAGTCCAGGAAGTTGTTTCTTCCTTTTCATTGGACTGTGATCACGACGGACATCAGCCTCACAGGTTGGGGGAGCAGTCTGGGGGGTCCAGGCTGTAGTATTTACTGAAGATAATCACAGCACAAACAAGAACAAAAACAAGATCCTCTTCGCCGCTCAGCCTGGCCGCTGATTGGCTAGAGCGGATGGTTTGAGAGCAGCGCAGCCATTGGCGGGGCCGAGTGATACAGTGAGCGGCTATGGCCGCTTGCTGTATCACGGGAGCGCGCCCGCAATTACTCACCACCATGCGAGCTCTCGCATGACTGTGGTCAGTACTTGCGGGGAGAACCAGAGACAGCCGCCGAGGGACCCCAGAAGACGTGGATCGGGGCCACTCTGTGCAAAACTAACTGCACAGTGGAGGTAAGTATAACATGTTTGTTATTTTAACCACTTCCATACCGGGCACATATACCCCCCTCCTGACCAGGTGAAATTTCAGCTTCCGGCACTGCGTCGCTTTAACTGACAATTGCGCGGTCGTGCGACGTGGCTCCCAAATAAAATTGGCGTCCTTTTTTCCCCACAAATAGAGCTTTCTTTTGGTGGTATTTGATCACCTCTGCGTTTTTTTTTTTTGCGCTATAAAACAAAAAAAGCAACAATTTTGAAAAAAAATTCAATATTTTTTACTTGTTGCTATAATAAATAGCCAAATTTTTTTTTTCCAAAATTTTTTTTCTCAGTTTAGGTCGATACGTATTCTTTTACATATTTTTGGTAAAAAAAAAATAATAATAAAAAAAAAAATCGCAATAAGCACTTACAAAATATGGGACAGAATTATTATTATTATTTTTTTTATTTTTATTTTTTTTACTAGTAATGGCGGCGATCTGCGATTTTTTTATTGGGACTGCGACGTTATGGCGGACACATCGGACACTTTTGACACATTTTTGGCGCCATTCACATTTATACTGCGATCAGTGCTATAAATATGCACTAATTACTGTATAAATGTGACTGGCATTGAAGGGGTTAACACTAGGGGGTGAGGGAGGGGTTAAATGTGTAGCCTAGGTGTGTTCTAACTGTGGGGGAAGGGGGGTGACTGGGGGAGGTGACCAATCTGTGTCCCTATGTACAAGAGACACAGATCGGTCTCCTCTGTCCCCTGACAGGACGTGGAGCTCTGTGTTTACACACAGAGCTCCACGTCCCTGCTCTCTCACTGCTGATCGTGGGTGCCTGGCGGACATCGCGACCGCCAGGCACGCGCATCGGCATCTCAGGGACGCGCGTGCGCCGCCGCGCTCGTGCGCCCCCCTGTGGCCGGAGGAATCCAGGACGTCAATTGACGTCCTGTTGAGTTTTCAGAGCCACTGTGAAGCCGTCATTTTACATGCGGCTGGTATTCTAGTGGTTAAAGGAATTTTTTTTTTCCTTTTTAATAACCCTTTAATATTCATGATTTTGAGTTTTTCATCTTGCCCTGAAAGCCTCTTACTAGCCCACCCTAAGACCCACTTAAACTCACCACAGTTGACTGCTGCTTCGTTTGGTATAGAGCAGGGGGTCTGCAAAATTTCTAAACAAAGGACCAGTTTACTGTGCTTCAGTCTTTAAGAGGGCTGGACTGTGCCCAGTGGGAGTAGACGTCAGTGGGAAAAATAACACCCCATTGTTTGTTTCAGTGAGAGTAATTGTGCCCTAGTATTGGTGTCAGTGAGACGAATGATGCCCCATCATTGTTGTCATTGGGCACCATTGCTGGTCTCATTGAGAGGAATTGTGCCACATCATTGATGTCATTGGGCCGCATTGTTGGTGTTATTGTGAGAAATTGTGCCTCATTGTTGGTGTCAGTGGGAGAAATTTTGCCCTATCGTTGATGTCATTGGGAGGAAATTATGTGCCCCCTTCATGGGTGTCAGTGGGGGGATTATGCTCCACTGTTGATATTAGTGGATAAAATAGGGCCCCACGGGCTGGATAAAAGCAAACATAGGACCACATCTGCCCCCCAGGCCGCAGTCTGGAGACCATTGGTATAGCGGATCATGTGACCTCTTTCCCATACTTTGCCTGAGCAGCCATTCATCAGGGCCAAACCCTATCACTTGTTTAGGGGGACAGCATCATCTGCCCAGGGGTGCTATGCTAGTAAGAGATTCTAGCTTTTTTCCAAACAGAGCCTCTTTACCACCCTTCCCGTGCAAAAAACTACATTGTACATGTAACTATGAGCCTCATCTCTCCTGGGGCCTTTTACAAGCACACGAGTCTCTCGCTCCAGAGGCCAGTCTCAGAGTCACTTGTTGAAATGTACACCACATATAAAGCACTTTTTTTTTCAAAATAAACAATCCCATATGTAGCATAGAAATTCTAGCAAGTAAACAGACGTAGTTAATATATACAGCATACATACAAAATCATTGCTCTTTTCTTGGAAAAGCAGACCAGATGGTATATGTTAACTGAAAACAGATTTTTAATGTTGGTCGCAGAATGAAGAAACTTGCACAAATACTTTTTATGGCTGTACTGTGAAATAGGACATAGTCAGCGCTGCTTGGATGTCAAGGAGTTCCTTATTGTCCAGATCAAGGATTCCTGTCCTTTTGACATGAGTTGCTTTGCTGAGAATTATGATAGAGATAACCACAAAAGTAAGGTTGTAGGGTAGGGCTACAGTACCATGCAGATAATTATTTATCTATTTCTGGGCCAAGATACAAAATTCCCTAATGGATTAGGCCAGGGGTGTCCAACCTTTTGACCTTCCTGGGCCACATTGGAAGAAGATGAATTGTAATGGGCCACACATAAAATATACAAACAATAAGCTGATGAGCAGAAAAAGTCAGGCAGATCGCAAGGTAATGATCACTGATATAGATAATGTACCTGAGTAATAATAATACTTATTTTTTTGTAATATTTGACACTCCTTTTGATAAACAGCAATAAGGATAGCTGATGAGCAGTTCCTCCTGTGGTTTTCAGCGGCTAGGTGTGGCTGCCTGTCCCATTTACTATAATGACAGGTCGCCAGCGGCCTCATACAGGGAGTGCAGAATTATTATGCAAATGAATATTTTGACCACATCATCCTCTTTATGCATGTGGTCTTACTCCAAGCTGTATAGGCTCGAAAGCCTACTACCAATTAAGCATATTGGGTGATGTGCATCTCTGTAATGAGAAGGGGTGTGGTCTAATGACATCAACACCCTATATCAGGTGTGCATAATTATTAGGCAACTTCCTTTCCTTTGGCAAAATGGGTCAGAAGAAGGACTTGACAGGCTCAGAAAAGTCAAAAATAGTGAGATATCTTGCAGAGGGATGCAGCACTCTTAAAATTACAAAGCTTCTGAAGCGTGATCATCGAACAATCAAGCGTTTCATTCAAAATAGTCAACAGGGTCGCAAGAAGCGTGTGGAAAAACCAAGGCGCAATAACTGCCCATGAACTGAGAAAAGTCAAGCGTGCAGCTGCCAAGATGCCACTTGCCACCAGTTTGGCCATATTTCAGAGCTGCAACATCACTGGAGTGCCCAAAAGCACAAGGTGTGCAATACTCAGAGACATGGCCAAGGTAAGAAAGGCTGAAAAACGACAACCACTGAACAAGACACACAAGCTGAAACGTCAAGACTGGGCCAAGAAATATCTCAAGACTGATTTTTCTAAGGTTTTATGGACTGCTGAAATGAGAGTGAGTCTTGATGGGCCAGATGGATGGGCCCGTGGCTGGATTGGTAAAGGGCAGAGAGCTCCAGTCCGACTCAGACGCCAGCAAGGTGGAGGTGGAGTACTGGTTTGGGCTGGTATCATCAAAGATGAGCTTGTGGGGCGTTTTCGGATTGAGGATGGAGTCAAGCTCAACTCCCAGTCCTACTGCCAGTTTCTGGAAGACACCTTCTTCAAGCAGTGGTACAGGAAGAAGTCTGCATCCTTCAAGAAAAACATGATTTTCATGCAGGACAATGCTCCATCACACGCGTCCAAGTACTCCACAGCGTGGCTGGCAAGAAAGGGTATAAAAGAAGAAAAACTAATGACATGGCCTCCTTGTTCACCTGATCTGAACCCCATTGAGAACCTGTGGTCCATCATCAAATGTGAGATTTACAAGGAGGGAAAACAGTACACCTCTCTGAACAGTGTCTGGGAGGCTGTGGTTGCTGCTGCACGCAATGTTGATGGTGAACAGATCAAAACACTGACAGAATCCATGGATGGCAGGCTTTTGAGTGTCCATGCAAAGAAAGGTGGCTATATTGGTCACTGATTTGTTTTTGAATGTCAGAAATGTATATTTGTGAATGTTGAGATGTTATATTGGTTTCACTGGTAAAAATAAATAATTGAAATGGGTATATATTTGTTTTTTGTTAAGTTGCCTAATAATTATGCACAGTAATAGTCACCTGCACACACAGATATCCCCCTAAAATAGCTAAAACTAAAAACAAACTAAAAACTACTTCCAAAAATATTCAGCTTTGATATTAATGAGTTTTTTGGGTTCATTGAGAACATGGTTGTTGTTCAATAATAAAATTAATCCTCAAAAATACAACTTGCCTAATAATTCTGCACTCCCTGTATATAGTGGCTCTCTGCACAGCCGGTGATTTCCTGTGGTGATCGCTGCTGGACACAGACAAAGTGTGTCCAGCAGCGATCACCGCAGGTAATTGCTGGCTGTGCAGAGAGCTGTGAATAGGTGCAGCCACTGCCATCCAGCCATTATAGTGCAATAGCAGCCGCACCTAGCTGCTCAGAGCCGCAGGAGGAACAGCCACTATACTTTGCACGGTCCCTAATCACCGGTGTGAATGTAGCCTATGTATGTGCTGTGTGGGGAGGTAGAGGGGGTTGTTGGCACGGGGCTTTAGGGGAGTGCAACTGAAAGCCCACCCCAGGCCCACTCAGATCTGGCCATGCAGTATTTATTTACCTGGTGCCCCTGCATTCCCTGCTGTTGGTGCTATTGCAAGCACAGCAGCCCGGAATCCCTCCAGATAAGCATTTGCCTGGCTTGTCAATGCAGGTAGCTGTGGCTGCTATGCTTGCCACTTTGACTTGTCTGTGTCAGACTCTGTGGCTGCTGTACTTGCATAACGTCCCTCCAGGCGTGCCCAGGCCACATGCTAAACTCTCTGGGGCCGTGGCTTGGTCCATGAATTTTTTACAACTTTAAATTAAATCCATGCTGAGAAAAATGTGAGGGTTGTAATTTCTGATCTTTTCCTCAAAATGCTAGTTACCTCTCTGAGTATGAGGATAAAACACAGGTGCCACTCTAAGTGCAGTATGAAAGTAAATTTAATTCACAAACGGCCTGAAGAAGGAGCGCATGCTCCGTAAACGCGCCGCCTATTGGTTCACCATATCCCGGAGGTGACGTCATCCCCCCGCCTCCCTGTGCCTTCCAGATCAAGTAAGTGACCACCAGCGCAGCCCGCTCTGAGCCACTAGCGAGAAGCTCCCCGGATGCACTCTCTTCACGGATACTCCGGCAATTTGTGCCCAATGCCTGTTATTACCTTACTCTTGTGAGTACCTATACCCATTTGTGAATTAAAGGGGTTGTAAAGGTTTGTTTTTTTATTTTCTAAATAGGTTCCTTTAAGCTAGTGCGTTGTTGGTTCACTTACCTTTTCCTTCAATTTCCCTTCTAAATGTTTTTTTCTTTGTTTTCTTTGTCTGAATTTCTCACTTCCTGTTCTTCCTCAGTAAGGTGTTCTAAATGACTTTCCACTGCTCGGATGATGGTGGAAAGCTTACTGAGGAGAAACAGGGGAAATCGAAGGAAAAGGTAAGTGAACCAACAATGCACTAGCTTAAAGGAACCTATTTAGAAAATAAAAGACGAACCTTTACAACCCCTTTAAATTTACTTTCATACTGCACTTAGGGTGGCACCTGTGTTTTATCCTCAGCTGTTCCTGAAGATGCTTCTTACCTTCCACTGGGCTGCCTTCCAAGCGCTATCACATGGACTACATGGACTTGTATTAGTCATTTTTTTTAATTCAACTTGACCATCCCCATCCCCATCCCCCATGATGTCAAACAGGCTGGTGTGCTAACACTGAACCTGTTGCAAGTGCCAACTTATTTCTATGTGTATACCTCTCAGAGTATAAATGACTTGGAGTAAGTATGCAGGTCAGGAAATTCAGTGATAAGTCAAAACACCTGATATGAATACTTTTCCTGGGTCAGTGACTCAGATCAAGTTAAAGCCAGAGAGATTCAGGCAACTGGCAATTTTAGAATGAGAATTTAATGACAGCCGAAGTCTGTTCCTTAGTGAGTTTTTATTAAAATACCAGCCCTTGGAATAAATTAAATTAAAATTAAACAAAATTCTAAGCTGCTACCCCAAAAACTGAGTGAATATTCACTTGTGCAAAATTGGAAAGTGTTGGTAAGGGGTGCTAATGAGAACAATCACATGAATAGATTACACTCATAAATACTAGAAATAATTAGTAAATATATAATAGTAAATAACTAAAAGTGCACCGGCCTGCCTAATTGCAAAATTATACCATCACTAACTAAAGTGATTATCATGCAACAAAACAGTGGACCGGCTGCCATTTAATCACCAATATTCCAAAAGGCAATTAAGCACACACAGGTCTATGTGATCTACTGTAAACAACAATGTGTTGATATACTGATAAGAAACAAATGTTCTTGGTAGTCCAAAGTAACAAAATTATCACACATGTGAGTGAATGAAAATTCAATATGGCAAACTCTAAAAAAACTCTGTGAAGAAATCTTCCAATCCTGGAGATGAAAGGACCACCTTCACCGGCTACAGTATCACCCAAAGTGCTCAGTATATGGATGTCAGCTTACCAGAGGATGTTGACCTTTTTAATATAAAGGTCAAATAGGCTTTAGCAAGATAATGCTTGCTGCAATAATGGAGATTGCGAACTGGATCAGCCCCTCACACCGTTGGGGGTATCAGAAGGGATATGTGAAAAAAGATGTAGGAAAACAAAATAGTGTAATCCCATTTAATAAAAAATATAAAAACAATACAAAGTGGTTATGTTGCCCATGTTTGTCTATACTATTTTTTCTTATGGGATCTGTCAGTGCTTTTGGATGCCAGGGGCCAGATTCACGTAGAATTCCGGCGGCGTAACGTATTGCATTTACGTTACACCGCCGCACGTTTTATGGGCAAGTGCTTGATTCACAAAGCACTTGCCTGTAAACTTGCGGCGGCGTAGCGTAAATCCGTCGGCCGCAAGCCCGCCTAATTCAAATGGGGCATGTATCATTTAAATTAGGCGCGTTCCCGCGCCGAACGTACTGCGCATGCTCCGTTTTGAAATTTCCCGCCGTGCTTTGTGCGAAATGACGTCGCACCGACGTCATTTTTTGAACGTCGACGTGAGTTACGTCCTTTCCTATTCACGGACGACTTACGCAAAAAATTTTTTTTTGAAATTCGACGCGGGAACGACGGCCATACTTTAACATGGCAAGTCTAAAGATAGGCCACGAAATACCAGCTTTAACTATACGCCGGGAAAAGCCGACTAGCGACGACGTAAGAGAATGTGACGGCCGCACGTACCTTTGTGAATGGCCGTAAACAGCTAATTAGCATACCCGACGCGGAAAACTACGCAAACTCCACCCAGCGGGCGCCGAAGTATTACACCTACGATCCGAAGGCGTACGAAGCCGTACGCCTGTCGGATCGAAGCCTAAAGCTGTCGTATCTTGGTTTGAGGATTCAAACTAAAGATACGACGCGGCAAATTTGAAAATACGCCAGAGTATCAGTAGATACTCCGGCGTATTTCTTCTGTGAATCTGGCCCCAGCTGTTTATGGTCAAGGCAAAAGCTACTCCAAAAAAAAGTTAAATCAAAAGAGTGAATTGCACTAGACCAGAGAAAAAAAAGAGATGCAAAATGGGGAGTAGGTGTAGCACTAAAAGTAGTAATAAACCTTCACTGTATTAAGCATTGCTCTGTAGCTCCTTGTTGCTTTTGACAATTTTCAGGTTATTTAGCAGGATTGTTCTCCGGTAAGGCACCATACACACTGGCTTAAAAAATGTTACTTCTACAGGAGTTTTGTGTTCGGCCGGTAGAAGCTACTCAATGTTATCCTATGTGTCCATGCACATTAGGACGCTTATGCCGCATACACACGATCGGACATTCCAACAACAATTCTGTGGATTTTTTTCCGACAGATGTTGGCTCAAATTTGTCTTGCATACACACGGTCACACAAATGTTGTCGGAAATTCCAAACGTCAAGAACGTGGTGACGTACAACACGTACGACGAGCCGAGAAAAATTAAGTTCAATAGCCAGTTTGGATCTTCTGCTTGATTCTGAGCATGCATGGAATTTTGTGCGTCGGATTTGTGTACACATGATCGGAATTTCCTACAACAAAACTTGTCGGAAAATTTGAGAACCAGCTCTCAAATTTTTGTTGTCAGAAATTCCGACAGAAAATGTCCGATGGAGCTTACACACGGTCGGAATTTCTGACAACATCGACCATTTGTTGTCGGAAATTCCGATCGTGTGTACGTGGCATTAGAGGCATATTTTGAGCTCAATGTTTAGAGGCAGAAAAAAAAAACTTCTGGTTCACGTTTCTGATTGGAGCTTACTGGCAGAAAAAATGTAAAACTCTTCTAAACTCATCTAGACTTTGTACAAAAAAATACTCTATATGAGCGTTTTTTACTCCCAAGAGAACAGATGTTTTTTTAAGCCCAGTGTGCATAATCCTTTTCTTGCAGCACTTCCCTAAACTCTGGTTCGGGCAGTGCTCACTGTTGTGTTAGGTGACCTCCTGCTTTGTGACTTTGACCCATGACTCCACGCATCCAGGCTATAATGTACATGCGTGCCCACTGTACTACTATCAGATAGCCTCCTTTGTCCATGCACCCAGTCCTCGATGCACATACAGTACATGCCCTGATATACTACTATCAAGTGGCCTCCTACATTCTCATGCCAAGCCATAATGTGCATTAGTGCCCACTCTGTTAGATCTTCAACTGGTCCCTAATCCCAAAGCTTTGTAGCCTCTGCAGGGAGCCTGCACATCAGGGTGGCTTTGGGGAGACCTTGCATGGAGCGCATCCACACTATAGGCAAAAACAGGCTACAGAATCAAAGGGGACAATAAAGTACATGAGGTTTAGTGATGCATATTTTTTTTTTTAACAAGGGTTTAATAACATATATAACAAATGCATGATGCCATTTTAAAGTAAATCTAAACCCTTTTGTATTTGGAAACTATGTCTTTGTACCGTTTGGGAGATTTCCCTTAATTTTTCATGACCTGTAGACACAATGGAGGGACATTTATCAATCTGTTAATTATGCTTCTGTTTAGAGTGAAAATCTTCAGTAATAAATCAGTGGTTGCTGGTGCTCCATTTTTTGGAGGGGGAAGCCGCCTGCCACCACTGTCCCCCTGACGGTTGATGGGTAGGTTGGTTGGTTGCGCGTCCCTACCCCCCACCCCCATCGCTCGATTGTCAGCCCATCCTGACCCGCAGGCAGCGCTTCCTCCACGTCAGCATCCCCCTGCATCTCCTCCTCCTCGACTTCACGGTGGCTTCCCCTGCATCTTCTCCTCCTTCTCCTGGCCATTACGATCGCTTCTCCTCTCAGCCAAGCTGGTTTCAGGACCTGCTTCCTGATTGGCTGGCAGGGGAATCAGAAAGACAATATTGAATATTAATTCGCTATTGTCACACAACTGTTTCATGATTGCGTCTTAAAAAGCCACACACGTGGTGAATTGACCTTTAATTTCCTTTTTTAATTTTTTTAACCTGTGTGTGCCACCTTCTGTGTCTATACCAGGACCAAACATTCCAGGGTATGTAAACTTTTTATCAGGGCCTTTTGGGTGATTTCTGGCTTTAAGTGATCACGATCCTTAAATAAAAGACAGTTTTTTGACATGATCAGTCATATTTTCAATATAAATGCCAAGATTTCACAATTTCTGCCAGGGTATGCAATCTTTTGAGCACAACTGTATATGAATATATATATATCTACATATATACAGTCTGTTCTTTATATGGTTCTTATGATGTTTTATATATGTTAGAGTTTCTGCATTTGCATCCCGAAAACCAATTGTTTCACACAGATTGTTCCAATCACAAGTAATTGTTGCATGTGTGTATATATATATATATAACTCTGTAGTGGACATTTGTATGTGAGCTATGACTAAGCGCTAAGGGAGCATGAAACGCGTTAGTGGTGATGTTGTTCCCCTCCATTTGTGTTTTTGGATATGTTTTTATGGACTTGCTGAAATAAAGGTGATTTTACTGGACGTGTGGCCAACCAGAATACATTTTTTGCTCAACAACTTTCGCAAGTTATAGCATTTCTTTTTGTATATCTGTTTTCCTGGCTACTACAGATTCATTCACTGTAAGCTTCAACATTAACAACTTCCCGCCCGGCCTATAGCACAATGATGACTGTACAGTGGTTGCGTTATCCTGACTGGACATCATATCTTCGCAACAGGATGATCCGTGGTGTGGTGTGTCACTCTGACACACCGCAACTCTGATCAGGGTAAAGAGCCTATGATGTAGGCTCTTTACCACATGATCAGCTGTGACCAATCACAGCTGATCACAGCGTGTAACCGGGAAGTAAACTGCTTTCCTGGGTTCGCGCTGACAGGGAGAGCTGATCGGCGGCTCTCCTGTCAGAGGGGGGGGTCTGCGCTGAAAATCTGCGCAATGATTTATAGTGCAGCCCCCATCAGAGGTGCCCACCACATCTGCCAATCAGTGCCCACCAAAGTGCCAATTAGTATCCATCAGTAACGCCTGTCAGTGCCCACTTCAGATGCCAATCAGTGCCCATCAGTAATGCCTATCGTCATCATCAGTTCTGCCTATCAGTGCCATCTATTAATGCCCATCAGTTCCGCCTGTTAGTGCCCATCAATGCCGCCTATCGGTTACCACCAGTGTCACCTATCATTGCCCATCAATTCTACATATTAGTGCCACCTTATCAGTGCCCATCAGTGAAGGAGAAAACAAAATGTTATAACAAACGAAGAATTTTTATTTTATTTTTCAAAAATGTCAGTCGTTGTTAGTTTGTTTAGCAAAAAATAAAAACCCCAGAGGTGATCAAATACGACCAAAAAGGTTTTAGTTTTAGTGTGCATGACCGCGCAATTGTCATTCAAAGTGTGACAGCGGTGAAAGCTGAAAATTGTCCTTGGTGGGAAGGGGGGAAGTGCACTGTATTGAAGTAGTTAAGTAAAATGAGGTATCAGATGGCACTTTGTATTTGTTTTTATCTGAGAATATTGGAATAAAAGTAAGCAGTGTGTTTGGAATTGTTTTTCCACGATAGCCCTTTCATTTGAAACAACTCCTGTTTTTCAGTGAAAAGTTATTAAAAGCTCTTTCTGGGTAAAACAGATCCCTACCTATATTGATGCTCTACAAACCTAAACATAATTCACATAGATCCAGTCTGAAATCATCTCTGTTCAGAAAAATTGCAACCTTGTATTGTATTTTACAAGAATATGAAGTTCTAAGGACTTTCTTAAAATGTTATTTTCCAGACACTTTGTAATACTGTATATAAGAAATAATTGCTGAGAGTATGGCTCCCTCAATAGGTCATACCTATAATTGCATCTGATTCTAACATTATACAGACAGTGCACATGGAAGACAGCAGGAAATTTGACACATAGACAGAGAAACAGGCAATCCTTATTAAACCGTAGAGTTGTCTGATCACACGTTTATGGGTTTATGTGCGCCACATATAAACATCTATATTTAGATAACGCCCAGATGTTTCAACATATGCTTTTTAGATGAGTGTCATGCAGCCTCTTCCATAATCCTTTGCTCTAGAGCTGCTATACATGGTCGGAAATGCTATATTTAATCTTCAATACAAATCGGCATATCATTGAAAATGTATTTCAGATGAGGACAAGGATTTTGCCTTTGATTTGCATCTCTTTATCAGCGTGTTGTTTGTCTTGCTAAGGCACAGAAGCCAAGCTCCTATTAGGGGACCACACATACAGTACTCTTTGGGTTTCTATACTTTGCTTTTATGCACTTTTGTCTATTTTTGTCTGTGGAAGCTGAAACCATCTATAAACAGCTAAGCTTCAACATCTGTGCGGTATTAATCTGCAGGTTAGCCAGCTCCTTGTTCATTTTCCTCTTTGCAAATGTACAGTTAATTCCTTTAATTAAATTCAGCAAATTTTAAAAGACGCACTTGACATGAAGCAATAGAGCGCAAGTCAGCGTTTCCAAGTCATATTATTATTTTGATAAAATACATCTTTCTTGCTATGAATCAAACACTGCTGTCATGTGAAACAAAAGTCAAGGCAACTATTATGTGGCATGGGGCTTGATTTATTAACCACTTCCGGACCGCCGCATGTACATATACGTCGGCAGAATGGCACATACAGGCACATTGGCGTACCTGTACGTCCCTGCCTAGACGTGGGTCGGGGGTCCGATCTGGACCCCCCCCCCCCTGTACATGCGGCGGTTCCCGTGGCTGTCCGAGCGATCCGGGGTGAGGGGGCGGCTGTTTGTTTTTGTCCGCCCCCTCCGGATCGCTCTCAGCCAATCCGCGCGCTCCCCCGTGTGTCACTTCCTCTGCCTGTGTAAACACAGGAAGAGGGAAGTGATGTGATCTCTCCTCTCGGCGGTATTTTCAACCGCCGCTGAGGAGAGAAGACATCACACAGTGAGTCTGCACAACACTACACTGACACCAGTACACACAGGCACATTAACCCCTTGCGATCACCCCCCACCCCCCTGTCACAGTGTCACTGAATGCAGTGATCATATATGTACTGATCACTGCATTTAGTGTCAGTGTGACAGGCAGTTAGTGTTAGGTTCAGGGTAGCCCCCGTACCCCCCCTAATAAAGTTTTAACCCCTTGATCACCGCCCTAGTTAACCCTTTCACTCCCTATTGCCAGTGTCACTAAGCGATCATTTTTCTGATCGCAGTATTAGTGTCGCTGTTCCCGCTAGGTAGCTATTTTTTTTTTATTGCGATTTTTTTTTACTAAAGACGTGGCTGAATACATTTTGGCCTAAATGTTTGACTAAAATTTAGTTTATTTGATTTTTCTTATAACAAAAAGTAAAAAATATTGTTTTTTTTTTCAAAAATGACGCTCTATTTTTGTATATAGCGCAAAAAATAAAAATCGCAGAGGCGATCAAATACCATCAAAAGAAAGCTCTATTTGTGGGAAGAAAAGGACGCAAATTTTGTTTGGGAGCCACGTCGCACGACCGCGCAATTGTCTGTTAAAGCGACGCAGTGCCGAATTGTAAAAACCCCTTGGGTCATTTAGCAGCATATTGGTCCGGTCCTTAAGTGGTTAAAGAAACAGAGAATGATCATGTTTGTTCGGCTTAGTAAATAAGATGTTCACTTCAGTCAAACAGCCAGCTGCTAGCAAAAATTCAGCTTTTTTATTTCACTTGTGGATATTCAAAGTGAACATTTTTTACTCTTTTCTGCGCTACTGTTGGAGATGTTTCCTCATTAACTGTCTTGGAAACTGTTGTAGGCATGATGGTAAGTAAAGGGAACTCTCTCTAAGCCCTGGTTCACAGTGCGGCTTTAGCACGATTTCAAAGCCGCTGATCAGTTCGATTTTGATGTGCCAATTCATTGCGACTTCATTTAACAGAAGTCAATGCAAGTCACAATGAAATTGCAAAAAAGTAGTGCCAGGACCTTTTTTAAAGTTGCTGTGACTTGAATCTCAATTATTTCAACGGTTCCATTGCTGGCAATGGGTGCAACTTTTCATTCATTTTTTGAAATGTTAAATTGCATGACAAATTGCACTGGCGTGAACCAAGGCTAACCAAGTTCTAACCAATCACCAAAATTTTGGCTGGGTTTATATGAAACTTCCAGCTAAAAGGCAAGGACCTTAAGGGTATGAGACAAACCCTAAAAAACATTGACTAAATTCCTAGGGTATACCTTGTATGCTTTGGTCTCCCTTCTCTCCTGTTGCCATGCTGCCAGTTTAGACCCAATTACATACCTCCCAACTTGAAGTGGAACTTCAGTCATTTTTTCAACTTTCCATTTATTAAATCCTCTGCCCTTGTTGTTTTAACTTTGGATAGTAAAACATTTTTTTTCCTGCCAGTAAATACCTTATACTGCCCACTTCCTGTTTCTTGTCTGGTAAAAAGCCTAGGCTTATGACATCATGCACAGCGCTCTCTCACCCTCCATGAGAGTTTGCCAGGAAGGGAGGGGGAATGAGTCATAAGAGGGCCAATGAGAGATGCAGCGCTGGAGGTGTGTGTCTGTGTAAATACAGGAAGTGAACAGGCAGCAGCTTCTGCTGCCCACAGTTAAAATGGCTGCAGCCAGACTCAGTGGAGGGAGATTTCTGCAGCATATTTCACAAGTACAGAATCACAGTATATATAAAATAATATGCAAAGTGGTTGGAGGGAAGCTTCAGAATGTCAAAGATGTTTTCATTACAAATTATGTGAGCAGACTGCAGTTCCTCTTTAAGATGGGAAAGAGGGAAACATTATAACACAAAGTATGTAGACAAAGCACACGTCCCTGCTATGCCTCCAGTAATGTGGATTATGAAGAATAATGTACAAAAAAAAGATTGGTTTATTTCCACATCTGTGATCAGGTCTTTATTGTTGGTAATCAGTAGATTCAGTAACGCTTTATTTATAGTTGGTCATCTACCATCTGACCCCAGTGGCGGTGCGTCGCATGAATCTATCCATGGTTGCCGCTGCCACCCCCTATTCAGGCACCCGGCCCCTTTTCAGAAGCCGGGCGCCTGAATTACAGTGGCGGGGGGGGGGGGGGGTATTTTTGAAGCACCTGATTAGAGCCACCCAAGTGTGTTAGAAAAGCGAATGAATATTCACTTTCCTAACACTGAACCACCTCTCCATCAGTTGCTCGGATCTGTTACCTGTCACCTGATTGGCTGAAATGACAGGTGCTGTGATTGGACGCCTGACGGGAGAAGAGGACAGGAGGAGACACATGGAGGACACCGCTCACCGCAATCACCCGCTGCCCCACCGAGACAGGGTAATGGCAGAATTTAATGGGCACAGTGGATGCATTTGATGGGCACTTACAGCACTCATGTAGCACTCATACACACTCACACTACACAGGTACTATGACCCCTATTGTAACCCCCTGTTTTCCACTCTGTTTTTTAACTCACCACTTAGTCCAGTTGCACTTGGTCTAAGTTCCAGCAAGCTCAAAGAAGAGCAGGCTCAAAATGAGTTCTACTTAAAGTTGTTATATAGCACCTGTGACCAATTAACCACTCCCCTTAATTAGTAGGCTGAAGGAAGGAAATAAAAAAAAAGGTGCCAGAAAAGGGTGTTAAAAAGCTGCAAGGAAAATCCCCAAAAGGAACCTAAAAATGCAACACAGCAATCACCAGCAGTTAAGCCCTGTACACACGGACCAGAATCTCGTCAGGAAAAAAACTTTGTTTTTCCTGACGAGATTCTTGGCAAGAATCTCTTGCCGCCCGAGTGTACAGACACTCCATTCAAAAGAACTGCCATTCTTTTGAATGGCAAGATCGCTGTGACGTCATTGCGTACGACGAGCATGCGCTCATCACATTCGATGCGGTCATCTTGCTGCACCCTACATAGGCCTAGGAAGCTACCGCGCAAAGTCATTTCGAGAATGCGCGGGTTTCCACGGCGACAGGTAAGTATACGCGCTCTCGGGTTTCTCAGCAAGAAAACACTGCCGAGAATCACAACGAGAAAATAGAGAGCAGGTTCTCTATTTTTCTCGTCGAGATTTTAGGCAGTTTTCTGGACGAGAAACCTGAAAGCCTCTTACACACGCACGGTATACTCGGCAAGAAAGCTCTGCCAGCAGTTTTCTTGCTGGTTCTTGACGAGTAAACCGTGCATGTGTACGAGGCTTTCAAAGCGATGTTCACACTCTACGCTCAAGGTCCCCACTGTTTATCTTCCAACCAGCAAATCTGGGTTGATAAAAACAACAGGCAATTTACATCATGTGAATTTGCAAACCGTACAAATTCATAACTGGTTGTCCCATGCAATAAAATAAGGTGAATCCTCATGGGTCAACCTGTTTCACATTTTTTACTTCTTCAGGACTCATGAAGAAAACAGCAGTGGTCACTTGCGTGTATGTGCGCAACAGGCATATAGGATACTCCCTGGATGGGCACTAAAGCACCAAAGGAGGGGTGGCAACGGGAAAGAACTACATGGAAATTCTCTAGCTGGAATAGAATTAGGCAGACTTGATATATCTGCAGCGAACTGTCAATTTAATCATAATAAGGATCTTAGAAAACCTCACTTAGAGCCTTGCACAGGAATATCTTGTAGAATATTACAGCATGAAGCAACCATTTCATCCAAAATAGACAGGTCAAAATGAAGAACAGTTGAGGAAGAAAGAGGGATTTGGATTAAAGAGAGGGACAGTTGGGAAGTATCCCGATTACACCACCAGAATGTTTGCAGGCATCTTTGATAAATATGTTGTAACAATATTGTAGGCACAAAGCATGTGCAGTAGTTCTTTTATATGCAGGATCCTTTGATCCCCACAAGTTAACCACTTGACCACTGGGCACGTAAACCCCCTTAATAACCAGACCAATTTTCAGCTTTCGGTGCTCTCACAATTTGAATGACAATTACTCAGTCATACAACACTGTACCCAAATGAAATTTTCGTCCTTTTTTTCACACAAATAGAGCTTTCTTTTGGTGTTATTTAATCACCGTTGGGTTTTTTATTTTTTGCGCTATAAGAGAAAAAAGACTGAAAATTCTGTAAAAAATAATTATTTTTCTTTGTTTCTGTTATAAAATTTGGCAAATTTTGTATTTTTTCTTCATTCTTTTGCATAAATGTGAAAGATGAAGTTACGCCGAGTAAATAGATACCCAACATGTCACCCTTCAAAATTGCACACGCTCGTGGAATGGCGCCAAACTTCGCTACTTAAAAATCCCCATAGACGACGTTGCAGGGTATTGTGGGGTATTGCGGAGTATTGTGGGGTATTGCGGAGTATTGCGGGGTATTGCGGGGTATTGTGGGGTATTGCGGGGTATTGCGGAGTATTGCGGGGTATTGCAGAGTATGGGGGCATTGCAGAGTATGGGGGCATTGCAGAGTATGGGGGCATTGCAGAGTATGGGGGTATTGCAGAGTATTGCACAGGGAGGGATGGATGGCTGGATCTGTGACTGCATGTGTCACAGATCCAGCCCGCAGCAGCAGCAGCAGCTTCCGCTCTCTCCCCTCTCCTCTCTCACACTGTACCATTCGGTACAGAGAGGAGAGGGAGGAACCGGCGTCATCACATGACGCCGGTTTGTTTACTAGTTATCAGCGGCGATTTACCGTGATCCGTGATCAGCCGGGTCCGGAGGACCCGGCGGTCACGGAGACTCCCGTTTGCGCGCCCCACAGGGCGCGCGGGCGCGCGATTCTGGGAGGACGTACATTGACGCCCTCCCAGAGTTAAGCAACCGCCTTGTAGACGTATTTCGTCTATAGGGCGGTTGTTAAGTGGTTAAAAACAAAACTATTATCTTGTTGACCAACCTCTCCTCCCCACCCTTCTCCCTCTTATTTATCATTCATTTAATTTGGTTGATTTTTTTTTTTTTTTATAACGTTGTGTTAATTTAAAAATAATTATTTGTAATTAACTTTGCCATGCTTTGTACCAGAATCATACTTTTAATTGTTATAATTTGTCCTTCTCATCTACAATAACATTTAATGTTTTAAAACTGTCACTGATCAAACTAGAAAAATAGCTGATTTTTTTTCTGTAGATGTCAATATTGCCAAAAGAAAGCCTTATTTGCACCAAAATAAAACATTATATTTATTTATTTATTTGTTATCATACATAATGATAAAGATGTTGCTAGTTCAATAGGTCCACAGTGTAGATGCAATACTTGAGGTATAGAGATGTGAGAGCTCAAGTGAGTAAATGAATATCGTCTGAAAAACTGATGTTTTCAGCCTTGATCATTTTTGCTTTTTTTCTTCTTAATGGGGAGATGTAACTTTTATTGTTTGTACCCCTGTTTTTGCATATTATAGTAGAACTTATGGCAAAACTTTTTTTTTTTCATTTTGCATAGAGTAAGGGTAATATGACCTAATAAAAAATAAAAAAATCCCTGCTGGGTTATTTTTGCAATCTCTGCCTCATTGGGGATCTATACCTTCACTTCCTGTCCCATAGCCAAACAGGAAGTTAGAGGAAATCCCTGAACATTAAGGGAATCCCTTGGGGATCACCATAACCCAAAATCTGGGATGTTCTTTTACTTTCACTTTCAATGATAATGTAAATGGTAATGAACAGGACAAATAGAGAGGGTGAATCTCTGTAATGGGGGCACAGACAGCAATACAAACTGACAGGTGTTCTAATCCCTCTCCACTTTATCCAAAACTAAAGAAAATGTTTTGTCTTTAGTTATACTTTAAGCACTGCAGTTGAAGGTTTCAATCAGAGAAAGAAAGCTTATTTTTTCCGTAAAACAAAGGTTGTATACATATAGTTTGAAATACAGGTATAAAGAAGTAAAGAAGCGATGTAAAACATATCAACTGGATTGACATTTCCACATATAGGTAATACATGTAACATGAGTTACATCTTAAACTGTTACTAAACCCACAACGGTAAAATCAGTCTGTATATGCAGTAAAGCATGTTTGTTTTACTCACTCTGGAACCTAAGGGGTTAATCCTCTGCATTGTGTAAAAAGGAAGTTTGATCCTGTCTTCTCTGATCCTCCCTTTCTTCCACTGTCCCCAATCCATCTCCTGATAGGGGGGGGGGCAAGCTGCACATGCTCAGTTTAGTATGTGTTGCTACTAGGGTTTTTTTATCTCTTGGGAGAGTGCATGTGATCAGCTTAGGGCCAATCAGCCCTGTCCAGTCAGAGGGTCAGGGGTCCTACAGCCTCAGAGGACAATCATGGGAGAATTAAATTTCCTTTTACAAGCTTGAACCAGACACTGATAGAAGTCGCAAGACTGCTATATACTGCTGATGAGAAAATGTATTTAGCAGTTTTATATTTGCTAAAATAATTGCATTTCCATGTTCTGTGTACTGTGTGAGGCCAGACATAGTGAATGCAGGGTCCTGGGTTTAATAACACTTTAAATGATTTCTCAATGCACTAAGGCAACACAATTGCATTGTGGCATGTCACACATGGTAGTGTGATGCAGTGCATTACGTTACAGAAAAGTGTCATGTGTGATTTCAGCACTGAAGGGTGCATTGGCAGCCCATTCATTTTCAATGGGCTGCTTTAATACAACACAGATAATGTACAATATAACACGAGTTAAAGGGGTTGTAAAGGTACCTTTTTTTGCATATATCTGATATATATGCTGCATACATCGGGCATCTATATATTATTTCCACCAAAATGTTTATTTTATATTTACATACCTATTTTCGGCACTTCCTCCTTTACATTCCCCTTTAGATTTTCACAGCTACCGGGTATTGGAGCGCGCTCCCTGCCACTACGTCATATGTGAACTAAAATTCCCTTTATGCTTGGCGGCATTGCATATGTGCAATGCCGCATTTTCCCTGACAGCTTGAATGAGAAAGAGCGCGGGAGGCGGAGCCACAATGTCATACACAGCTGTGGCTCCCGTGTCTGTGAGCGCAGACAGCGTCTCCCCACAAGGATGTAGTCCCTGTGGAGGAAGCTTGCATGCACAATAACACCCTTCAGAATGACTCTGCTGATGGGGGCAACCATCTGGGAGAACAACAGGAAGTGGGGAAACAAACTCCAAAAAAAAGCATTTGAAAATTAAATTGAACGAAAAGCTAAGTGAAAACACACTGCACTACCTTTAAAGGAGCAAGATTAGCAGAAAAAAAGCCAAAGGTTTAAGCAGGACATACACGGTGGAATTTCGAACAAATTTTCTTTTCGAAATCAGAAAGTTTTTTTTTTTTTTTTGTGATCCGATGATGCCACCATTGATTTTCGAAATTTAGCCGACAAAACCTTCATGTTGCCGGGAATCTTTGTTTCTCTCTTCTTTTTTTTTCTATTACATTTCTCGTACGATTATCCCATCATTGATCCGAAAATCGTTTGTTTTTCCAAAAATTTTCAACATGTCGGATTTCTCAAATTTGTTTGCCGCATGAAAATCGGCTGTTGCTGCAGCCCACTAATGGCGCGAAATTCGTACGAAATTTTTTTGATATGATTTTCGTACGAAAATCCTTTCGAAATTCGAACCGTGTATGGCCGGCTTTAGTATCACTTCAATGCAAAAAAAAGTTATTGGGCACATATTGTTTACCATTAAGAAAATTGAGCAATCTTACGAAATAGGCATTAACATGCACTGTATGTGGAAGCTGTCAGGTGGGTATAATTTGGCCAAAAACAAAATTGCTACTGTTTATGGAATTATGTTTCACAGAAAGATCAATCATTCGAGCAATCATCCACAATGTCTATATAGCCTTGCTGCTTTTGGTCATTAAGCAGTTAAAAAGTATGTAAAGACAAGGGAAAATCCAAAATTTAAGAGCTATCGCTAAAGAAAACAGATAATCTGGTGAAAACTGTCTAAGTCGGGAATTCCCTTCAATTCTAGGGGGATTTTTTGTTTTATCTGCAGGACAAGAAGTAAAGGGCAATCTCCCCAGTGGATAACAAACAGGCAAAAATAACCTAATAGGGGTTTTAACCTTTTTATTCCCATATAAAAACCTTATAAACAAGTTTTAGCTATACACACAATTAAAAGAATTAAAAGTGAAAGAGGCTGGCAATGGTTCTATAGGTTGTTAAAGTCATCGTTCCAGTTGCAAGTTTATATATATATATATATATATATTTTTTACCTTTTTCAAGGTTAAAAGGTTTGTTTTAATTTTGTAAGCTCTAATAAGCAGGGCCCTCTGATTCCTCTTGTACCAAATTGTAATGTAACTGTAATGTCTGCCTTTATTTTGTTAAGCGCTGCGCAAACTGTTGGCGCTATATAAAACTTGTATAATAATAATAATTTTGAATAATTGGGACTTTATAATACAGTATGTTATAAAAAGTATACAGTACATTGACATATTTAAATATAAAGATACCCTGTGATCCACACAGTTCCAGCCTGTATTAGTCAAAATATATATATATAACCAATATGCAGGTTAAGGACCTTGCCCCTTTTTGCAATTCGGCACTGCGTCGCTTTAACTGACAATTAAGCGGTAGTGCGACGTGGTTTCCAAACAAAATTGGCGTCCTTTTTTCCCCACAAATAGAGCTTTCTTTTGGTGGTATTTGATCACCTTTTATTTTTTGCACTATAAACAAAAATAAAGCGACAATTTTGAAAAAAAAAAACAATATTTTTAACTTTTTGCTATAATAAATATCCCCAAAATATATATATATATAAAAAATATTTTTTCCTCAGTTTAGGCCGATACATATTCTTCTACCTATTTTTAGTAAAAAAAATCGCAATAAGCGTTTATCGATTGGTTTGCGCAAAATTTATAGCGTTTACAAAATAGGGGAGAGAATTTAATGGCATTTTTATTAATTATTATTTTTTTACTACAAATGGCGGCTATCAGCGTTTTTTTTTTTTTGTAAATGCGACATTATGGTGGACACTTTTGACACATTTTTGGGACCATTGTCATTTTCACAGCGAAAAGTGCTATAAAAATGCACTGATTACTGTGAAACTGACAATGGCAGTGAAGGGGTTAACCACTAGGGGGTGCTGTAGGGGTTAAGTGTGACCTCATGTGTGTTTCTAACTGTAGGGGGCGGGGCAGGACGTGAGATGTCAGTGATCGTCGTTCTCTATATCAGGGAACAGACGATCACTGACATTGCTATAGAGAAGAACGGGGAAGGTTTGTTTACACACACCTCTCCCTGTTCTTCAGCTCCTGTGACCCGATCGCGGGACACCCGCGGCGTTCAGGTGCTGCTGCACTCAAGACTTTTTATCTTATTGCATAGAATGCATTAAGATAAAAAAAACCTTCTGCCTTTACAGCCACTTTGACAAAAAAAAAGCCGACTGGTTTTTATGCAGAGCGGCACCAGATTTTGCACTCTGCCCCACTATAATCATTGAGGTGTCCAAAGGGAACCAAAAAGCTACAATTCACTGTAAAAATGTAGATGAGTTCTAAATACACTCACCAGACACTTTATTAGGTACACCTGTTCAATTGCTTGGTAATAGAAATTGCTAATCAGCCAATCACATGGCAGCAACTTAATGCATTTAGGCATCTAGACATGGTGAAGATGACTTGCTGAAGTTCAAACCGAGCATCACAATGAGGAAGAAGGGGGATTTAAGTAACTTTGAACATGGTATAGTTGTTGGTACCAGACGGAATGGTCCGGAAAAGAGAAAATATCCAGTGAGCGGCAGTTGAGTAGACAAAAATGCATTGTTGATGTCAGAGGTCAGAGGAGAATGGGCAGACTGATTCAAGATGATAGAAAAGCAGCAGTAATAACCACTTGTTACAACCAAGGTATGCAGAATACCATCTCTGAATGCACAGCACATCAAAACTTGAAGTAGATGGGCTACAGAAGCATAAAACCACACCGGGTTACACTCCTGTCAGCTAAGACCAGGAAACTAAGGCTACAATGTGCACAGGCTCACCAACATTGGACAATAAAAGATGGAAAAACGTTGTCTGGTCTGATGAGTCTCGATTTCAGCGGTGACATTCAGATGGTAGGGTCAGAATTTGGAGTAAACAACAAGGAAACATGGATTCATCGTACCTTGTATCAACGGGTCAGGCTGGTGGTGGTGGTGGTGGTGATGTAATAGTGTGGGGGATATTCGCTTGGCACACTTTGGGCCCCTTAGTACCAATAGAGCATTGTTTAAACGCCATTGCCCACCTGAGTATTGTTGCTGACCATGTCCATCCCTTTATGACTACAGTGTCCCCATCTTCTGATGGCTCCTTCCAGCAGGATAATGCACCATGTCACAAAGCTCAAATCTTCTCACCACTGGTTTCTTGAACTTTACAATGAGTTCACTGTACTCCAATGGCCTCCACAATCACCAGATCTGAATCCAAAAGAGCACCTTTTTAAATGTGGTGGAACAGGTAATTTGCATCATGGACGTGCAGCCGACAAATCTGCAGCAACTGCGTGATGCTATCATGTCAGTATGGACCAAAATCTCTGAGGAATGTTTCCAGCACCTTGTTGAATCTATGCCATGAAGAATTAAGGCAGTTCTGAAGGAAAAGGGGGGTCCATACCGGTACTAGCAAGGTGTACCTAATAAAGTGTCCGATAAGTGTATATTTAGATACAGTGCCTTGAAAATGTATTCATACCCATTGAAATTGTCCACATTTTGTCATGTTACAACCAAAAAGGTAAATGTATCTTATTGGATAGACCAACACAAAGTGGCACATAATTGTGAAGTGGAAGGAAAATATAAATGTTTTTTAAATCTTTTTTATAAATGAATATGTGAAAAGTGTGGCGTGCATTTGTATTCAGTCAATACTTTGTAGAACCACCTTTCGCTGCAATTACAGCTGCTTTTTGGGGATGTCTCTACCAGCTTTGCACATCTAGAGAGTGACATTTTTACTTTTCTTTTTTTCTTCTTTGCAAAATAGCTCAAGCTCTGTCAGATTGGATAGAGAGCGTCGGTGAACAGCAATTTTTAAGTCTTGCCACAGATTCTCAATTAGATTTAGGTCTGGACTTTGGGCCATTCTAACACATAACTATGCTTTGATCTAAACCATTCCAGTGTAGATCCGGCTGTATACTTACGGTCGTTGTCCTGCAGGAGGGTGAACCTGCGCCCCAGTCTCAAGTCTTTTGCAGACTCTAACAGGTTTTCTTCTAAGAGTGCCCTGTATTTTGCTCCATCCATCTTCTCTTCCATCAACTATGACCAGCTTCCCTGTTCCTGCTGAAGAAAAGCATATCCACAACACGATGCTGCCAGCACCATGTGGGGATGGTGTGTTCAGTAGACATGTGCATTCGTTTTCGTCCGAATGCATTTTCGGCCGAATTTCGGGTATTTTTGTTATCCTTTTAACAAAAACGAAAATGAACACGCAGAATCCGAAATCCCAAAGAGCCGACATAAAAAAAATGCTTTATTTTTGTTTTCGTTGCTTCAACAGTTCGATATAGATAGGAGATTCGACATGATACTTACAATAGCAATCTGTGTCTATCAAATCTGTGGTCGAATGTGCCTAGCCTTGACTCTATTAGTCCAAGTTTATTCTACATAGAGAGGAAAGATTCGACATAGAGAGAAAAGATTCAACATTATAGAGACAGTTGTTGGGGTAGACCATTTTGACATGAACGACGAAGATTCGACGAAGCAGCGGAAAACATACAAATGTTGAATCTGTCATTGAAGGCTTATGGTGTCTGTCGAAAATTCTAAGAAGATTCGACAAGCAGCTAAACTTTACAACACCACAATCGTACATTTCCGGTCAAATGCTTGGCCCATAGGCTAAAGAAGAATTTGAATGTTGGTTGACTAGTAATAATAACTTATAAATATAATTACTACTAGTATCATAAAACATTAGAATTCTTCTATAGCTTGTAGGCGGAACATTAGACTGGAAATGTACAATTGCGGTGTCAAACAGTTTATCTGCTCCGTCGAATCTTCTTAGAACATTCGACAGACACCATAAGCCCTCAATGACACATTCGACCTTAATTCAGATTTTCGGACGAATGCATTTTTTTAACGAAACAAAATAAATAAAAACAAATTTCGGGAGTAACTAAATAAATGTATTTTACGTACGAAAATGAAATTCCGAAACAAAATATTTAAGTCTGCACATGTCTAGTGTTCAGGGTGATGTGTAGTGTTAGTTTTGCGTGTTTTGTTTGTAGGCCAAAAAGTTTAATTTGGATCTTATCTGACCAGAGCACCTTCTTCCACATGTTTGCTGTGTCCCCCACATGGCTTCTCACAAACTGCAAACAGGACTTCTTATGGCTTTCTTTTAACAATAGATTTCATCTTGCCACTCTTCCATAAAGGCCAGCTTTGTGAAGTGCACGACAAATAGTTGTCCTGTGGACAGATTCTCCCACCTGAGCTTGCGGATCTCTGGAGCTGTGGATCTCTGCAGCTCCTCCAGAGTTACCATGGGCCTCTTGGCTACTTCTCTGATTATTGCTCTCCTTGCCCGGCCTGTCAGTTTAGGTGGTCGGCCATGTCTTGGTAGGTTTGTAGTTGTACCATACACTTTCCATTTTCGGATGATAGATTGAACAGTGCTCCGTGAGACTTTCAAAGCTTGGGATATTTTTTTATAACCCAACCCTGCTATAAACTTCTGTACAACTTTATCCCCGACCTGTCATATGTGTTTCTTGGCTTTCATGATGCTGTTAGTTCATTAAGGTTCTCTAACAATCCCCAGAGGGCTTGACAGAACAGCTGTATTTATACTGAGATTAATTTTCACACAGGTGGACTCTATTCACTAGTTGGGTAACTTCTGAAGGCAATTGGCTCCACTAGATTTTAGTTAGGGGTATCAGAGTAAAGGGGGCTGAATACAAATGCACACCACACTTTTCAGAAATTTAATGCGGAGTTCCACCCACTTTTACAAGGTGGTCTTAAACTAAAGACCACCCCCTCCACCCCTCGTTTTTGGATATCTATTTTTTTTTTCACTTACCTACCTTTTTAGAAAGAATAAATTTACTTCTGTCCTAGCCAGGTCGCCACGCAGTACGTCACGTCCTCTTCTGAGGTGAACCCTCCTCCTTCTCCCTCGCTGCCGTCTGGGACTTGTGGGCAAACCCAGAATATGAGCTGGCCAATCACAAAGCACCGCAGTAAACCGGCTGTGAAGCCTGAAGGCTACACAGCCAGTTTCCCTTAGTTGGAATGGCGGTGCCTGCACCAGAGCCGGTGGACAAATCCCTTGACAGGTAAGTGTCCTTATTAAAAGTCAGCACCTACAGTACTTGTAGCTGCTGGCTTTTAAAAAAAAATATGTTGGCGGCTGAAACTCTGCTTTAATTATAAAAAAATATTAAAACCATGTATCATTTTCCTTCCACTTTACAGTTATGTACCACTTTGTGTTGGTCTATCACATAAAATCCAAATAAAATACATTTACATTTTTGGATGTAACATGACAAAATTTGGAAAATTTCAAGGGGTATGCATACTTTTTTCACAGCACTGTAGGCTCTAAGGTGTATTACATAATAATACTGTTTAGCTTCACATCTATCATAAAAAAAATAACCATTAAAATAAATGAACATATCACTATGTCTGTGCAAATGAAGTTGCAGCATTTAGCAAATTAAGCATCAGTGCTCTTTGAAAGAAGCCTAATGATGTTGGAAACACAGGCTGTTCTGTTTATTTTGAAATAATGTAATTATAGGTTCTTTGAGGATAACCCAGGCTAACAACACTATGCAAAAGCAAGAAATGGAAGTCTGGAGGGAGACCTGTTAGCATCCTAATTGTTTGGCCTCTTGTTTGATACAGACTAGATTACTGTACATTGTCAACACTTTGCAGTGTTTGTTTACACATGAAAAGCTGATGTTTGTGTTTGTTCTTTATTTTCACCCTTCCTCTTTTTATTCTAGTTAAAGCACCTTAATCAGCAGGGGTTCTGGCAGAAGCCCACCACGTGGTCACTTAGCATGTATCATCTGAGGGTTTTATCTTTTCCTTATCAATGCATGGCGCAAAGTTACATTAAACTGATCTAGTGGATTTTCGAACAAATGTACATTCGATGATGACAAATGTCGTTTCAGATTGCCTCAAGTTTTTGGTTGCATTTAACAATCGATTTTGGAATAAATGGACTTTCCCCAATGAAAACCACATACACTATTGGAAATTGTTTCATTAGGGAAACATTTTCCACCCTGCTCCTTCAAATTTTCTTTACTGTGGTTGAAAACGAATGTTGATTTGAGCATTCACTCCCAAAATAATTTTTTTTAATGCAATTTTACTAGTGTATGGTCAGCTTAACCACTTCAGCCCCGGAAGATTTGGCTGCCCAATGATCGGGCCATTTTTTGCAATTCGGCATTGCGTTGCTTTAACTGACAATTGCGCGGCCGAACAAAATTTACGTCCTTTTTTTCCCACAAATAGAGCTTTCTCTTGGTGGCATTTGATCATCTGTGCGATTTTTTTTTTTTTTATTATTTTTTTTTTTTCGCTATAAACAAAAAAGAGCAACAATTTAGAAAAAAACACAATAGTTTGTACTTTTTGCTATAATAAATATCCCCAATTTTTTTTTAAAAAATTAATTTTTTTCTCAGTTTATGTATTCTTCTACATATCTTTGGTAATAAAAATCGCAATAAGCGTATATTTATTGGTTTGCACAAAAGTTATAGGCCCAGATTCTCAAAGGGCTTACGACGGCGCAACGCAATGTACGCCGTCGTAAGTCCTAATCTGGGCCGTCGTATATATGCGACTGATTCTTAGAATCAGTTACGCATAGATATCCATTAGATCCGACAGGCGTAAGGCTCTTACGCTGTCGGATCTTAAATGCAATATTTTTTTTTGCCGCTAGGTGTCGCCTCCGTCGTTTTCCCCGTCGAGTATGCAAATTAGCTAAATACACGAATTCCCGAACGTACGCGCGGTCGACGCAATGAAGTTACGACGTTTACGTTAGTTTTGCGCGACGTAAAGTTGCCCCTGCTATATGAGGGGCAACCAATGTTAAGTATGGCCGTCGTTCCCGCGTCGAAATTTTAAAATTTACGTTGTTTGCGTAAGTCGTCCGTGAATGGGGCTGGACGCCATTTCTGTTCACGTCGAAACCAATGACGTCCTTGCGACGTTATTTGGAGCAATGCACCCTGGGATATTTTCCAGACGGCGCATGCGCAGTACGTTCGGCGCGGGAACACGCCTAATTTAAATGCTACACACCCCCTACCCGGCTAATTTGAATTAGGCGGGCTTGCGCCGGGTGATTTACGCTACGCCGCCGCAACTTTACAGGCAAGTTCTTTGTGAATAAAGCACTTGCCTGTAAAACTTGCGTCGGCGTAACGTAAATCAGATACGTTATGCCCGCACAGTTTTACGCCCATATACGAGAATCTGGGCCATAGTGTCTACAAGATAGGGGATAGATTTATAGCATTTTTTAAAATAGTATTGGTGACGATTTGCGATTTTTATTGGGACTGCGACATTATGGTGGACACTTTTGACACATTTTTGAGACCATTGGCATTTATACAGTGATTAGTGCTATTAAAATGCACTGATTACTGTAAAAATGTCAATTGCAGGGAAGGGGTTAACACTAGGGGGCGATCAAAGGGTTTAATTGTGTTCCCTAAATAGTGTTCTAACTGAAGGGGGGTGGGACTGACCTAGGGCAAATTACAGATCGTGGTTCCTAGCTATTAGGAAATCACGATCTGCATTTCCCCAGCTCACAGAACAGGGACGTGTTCATGGCCGGCAGTCATGAACGACTGCCGGTCACGAGCATCAGCACTCCCGCAATGCAGCGGGTGTGTGCGCGCATTTGCTAACACCGCTTAAAGCGATCGACGTACAGTTACGACGGTTCGCCCAGCGGAGCCAACCAGTTACACTGTGGCGGCAGGTTAAAGTGATTGTAAAACAACCCACTGAGTTTAAAACTGAAAAAAAAATACAAAAAATTATAAATACCTTTTTTTCCTCCTTTTTCATAAGTGATCATATTCCCTCTGTTCTTAGCTGCATAAGAACTGGGGAGAGGAGAAGCAGCAGCACACTGAGCTTTTCAGTGAGAGGCTATGCAGAGGGGGCATGTCAGGACAAGGGTGATCATTGGAGAACAGCCTGAGTTCCCAGCATAGCTACATAACTCTCATAGGCCCCCAACTGACAAAACGCATCGGAGGGGGGGGGGCTTTGACTTGATCACGCCAGCCGGGACCCGGAAGTGGATATTGCACACAAGGGGAAAAGTTCTTATCGGCATCTTTACATGACATGATTTCATGATGCTCATTTTTACATTGGCTTTGTGAGTACACTGTCACTGGGGTAGATTCAAAGAGCAATTGCGTCTGCGTAACCATAGTTACGCAGCGCAATTGCTTACCTGCGCCGGCGTTACGAATGCTCCTGATTCAGGAACCTCGTTACGCCGACTGCAGCCTAAGAAATGACTGGCATAAGGCTCCTTATGCCGTCATATCTTAGGCTGCATTCTTACGCAGGCCGCTAGGTGGCGTTCCTGTTGTGGTCAGCGTATAGTTTGCAAATTGCATACTAACGCCGATTCACAACCCTACGCGAGCCCTGCGTACGCAGTTTACGTCGTTTGTGTACGTCGGTTTTTGCGTAAGGCTGCCCCTGCTATTAGCAGGGGCAGCCAATGCTACGTATACCCGTCGTTCCCGCATAGTGAAATTTGACATTTACGTCGTTTGCGTAAGTGAATCGTGAATGGCGCTGGACGCCATTCACGTTCACTTTGAAGCAAATGACGTCCTTGCGACGTCATTTATCGCAATGCACGTCGGGAAAGTTTCCCGACGGAGCATGCGCACTACGCTCGGCGCGGGAACGCGCCTAATTTAAATGATCCACGCCCCCTACGGGATCATTTAAATTGCGCGCGCTTACGCCGGGCATTTTGCCTGAGCGCCCACGCAATTTACGGAGCTACTGCTCCGTGAATCAAGGGTAGCGCAGGTAATTTGCGGAGGCGCAGCGGCAAAACGGTGCGCTGCACCTCCGTAAAAACTGCGAAATCTACCTGAATCTACCCCACTGTTTTTAATAAATTTGGATTCTTAAGAAATATTGCACCATGAGAGTTTTTCTCTTCCTTTTTTGGTCTATTGCGGACATCTTGAGTCTTATAAAGAAACTCTTGTTTGGAGGTCTGCTGATTCTTATGCCACATGGAATACAAATTAAGTGTGTTTGGCCATCCGTCATAGGTGGTCTCACCTTCTGGTAAGGTGCATTTGATTTATCAGAGCATGTTGAGTGGTGGAGGTTTTTTCCTTAGTCTACTATTGGAGGATTCATCACTATTTTACTTGAAGTTTTACATTACATTTCATTTAGCTATGAATATTTTCACGTGTGTTTTAGATACGCAATTTCTATTTTTGAATGTTTTCTTTGATATATTTCATTTATTTAAATTTTGTTTGTTTTCATGATTATGTTTGAGAGTATGCTGATCATGCTCAGATGCTTTATTTTGTGATACATTTTAAACGCTGCACTTACCATATCGATAGCTAGAGAACTGACCACGATGTGCTCTCCTGCTTAGAGTGGTCAGTTTTTAATAGGAAAGCAGAGGGACTAGCAGGAACACCAGGGGCTGCACACAACGGACACCCTTAGTCAAAAATAGTAACGATCAGCAAAAAGGCAGGTTGTCCGACTCCTTAGACAAAGATGGTGAGAGCCTTTAAAGGGGTTGTAAACCCTCATGTTTTCTGGCATTGACCAGCCCCCCCCCCCCCCGTTTTACTTACCTGAGCCCCTTCGTTCACTCAGAGGAGATGCGCTCTCCCTCTCTGCATGGGGTCCCGGCTCTTGATTGGATAGATTAATAGCAGAGCAGCCTTTGGCTCCCACTGCTGTCAATCAAATCCAATGACGCGGGCGTTGAGCCGTTGCCGAGTCCGGCATTCGCGTCTATGGATGAACTCAGGAGCGCACCCACAATATAACCCCCTGGGAGAGTGCTTCTCCTAGGGGGGGGGGGTATCTGATAAGAGGAGGAGTAGCCAGAGCCGCCGAGGGACCCCAGAAGTCGAGGATCGGGGCCACTCTGTGCAAAACGAGCTGCACAGTGGAGGTAAGTATGACATGTTTGTTATTTAAAAAAAAAAAACATGAAGCCTTACAATTACTTTAAGTTTAACCAGCACATCTGTACTTTGTAGGCTAGGCTGTCTCCTATGGTAATTAAACTGAATTCACAGAAGGTGTGAGAATTCTATGGATGATTCTGTCTTGATGCTTTCCCAGGCTCTTGATGGGTCCCCAGTCCATGCAAGAGTCACCTCTGGTACTTCATCTCAGGTCTCCATTCCTCTTATAATTGTTTCTGGATGTCTAGCAAGCTTTTCTCAGCATAATCTCGAACACCCAGATAGGCCTTGGACAGCCTTAGCAGCCAGAAGCTATTTAACACACATCCACTCAGACCCTGATCACCTGACTCTCTCCAAATAAATGCCTCCTTTCAGCATTCATAGCGGCAAATCTGATTGGCTGAGAAAGGTATGTTTATTCATAATCTGAATGAATGCACTGTAGCTCAAACACTAATGTCAAAGGCAACACCGCCACCTACTGACAAAAGGGAGAAACTACAGCTAAACAGGATTAGGACAAAAGCCATTTGACCACTAAACACTACAAATTAGCCAGGCTGGCTACCACCCAGCATAACTAATTTTACCTGTAATCCTATTTTAGGATGAGGGTGCTACACTTACTAATCTGGCTGTTTTTTCTCCCTGCTTTTCAGGGAGAAGAAACAGCCAGATCTCTGTTCCCTGTACACTAAGGCCCCTTTCAGATGTGCAAACCGTATGTCCGCTTTTTCATCCATCCGTTTGCCGGTGAAAAAGGGACATACATTGGTCCCTATGTGATTGCGGGTGTCAGCAGATAAACATCCGCTGACACCCGTAATCACCCGCCTCCGCAAAGATCCGATTTTGCAGACGGAAGAATGTCCTATTTCTTTATCGTTACATCACGGGACACAGAGCGGCATTCATTACTATATGGGTTATATGGAGTACCTTCAGGTGTAGACACTGGCAATCTTCAAACAGGAAATGCCCCTCCCTATATAACCCCCTCCCATAGGAGGAGTACCTCAGTTTTTACGCCAGTGTCTTAGGTGTTAGTCATGGTTTAGCTTGCCTCCGCATCCTTGGGATTAGGTGAGCTACCGGTTCTGTCCAAAAAAGCCTGCGCGCTAAAGTGGTCAGTAACCGGACCCCAAACCCTTGGGGTATAGCCCATAATGCTTTCTTTTTAAGAGAGCTGGACCCTGGGCCCAGAACTTAGAAAACCTTTGGGGCACCTAATGTTTTCTGTTTGCCAGGGTGCTGTATGGGCCCAGGACAGTGGATCCTTCATGGAAGAAGAAGGTTCCCAGGGCCTGAAGGTCTAGACATCCCCACGGAGATGGGGGAAGATTGGACCTCTTGCTTGGCAAAGTCCTGCGGCATGGAGCAGGTAAGTAAGGGGAAAAACCTGCGGGGCTTGGCTCTTAGCAAGTTTTTTCTGGGAGGTCACAGGGGACATGCCTAAGGTTATGCATTGCATCTGGCAAACCAGTCACATATCATGAAGATAGGATGGCTCTATATGTTATATTTCCCCATAAAAAGTGACCTCCCTGGTAGTGTTGGAAAAGCTGTGAGTGGGGCCTTTTATGTACAAGTGTATGTGTGTGTCAGAGAGCTATGCTTACCTGCAAGCCTCCAGGCGATGCTCTATCCAGTCCTCTCCCTCATGCCTGCAAGGCAGGCAAAACGCTGACCTCCTCGTGTGTTCCAGGCCTGCGGCTGCAGGAACAGAGAGGCCCTTCCTCCCAACCCCCCCCCCCCCGTCGGCGGGCGCGCGCGCGGTGCGCGTGCACGTGTTATAGACGCATTTGGCGCCGTTTTAGCTGGGGGGGAAGGGCGGGTCAGTGGTTTAAAGGAAGGGGCGGCCCTTCCTTAGATGCCACAGCTCATTCATTTCTCTGGCTTAAGGGAGGAAGGACTGGAGTGAAGCACGGGGCGCTGAGGACACACAGTGGCCAGAAAGAATACTACAGTCTTCAGAAGATTGTGGTTTAGCCTAGGAATAGGCTGGTTTTCTTTTCCATCTCATAGTCTTTTCTTTGGCAATACTACTCAGGGGGATAGAATGTTTTTTCTTGCCTAGATTGAAAAAAAAAAAAAAAAAAGAAAAGTTTTTCTTTGAAAAAAAAAAAAAAAAGTGTCATCTAGGGTAGAGGAAACATTTTTTATTCCCCAAACAGGTGTTTGGGCATTTAACTATTATAAGTCCCAGGTACCAATAAGTAGCAGGTGTACCTCGGTATTGTACCATGGCATCAAGATCAGAGGGTACAAAAGGTGGGGATTCCCCCGCAGAATCTGAGGTCTCGGATAGAGCTATGCCGCTGCTTTCCCCACAGGGAGCCTTTGGGCCATCGGGGTCTGGGGCTAGAGCTGACGCGAGTCAACCCAACCCTAAGGTGGTCACGGAGGAGGTGTTACTCGCCTCTTTAAATGAGATGCGGAGAAGCATGGGAGAAATGATAGCCGCAGCCATGCGGGGTAGTAAGCGGAATAGATCTCCGTCACCCGTGCGCGGACCCTCGGAAGAGGAGGTCCTTTCCTCTGGGCAATTGGACCTCTTGGACAGAGACCAAGTAGGTTCAGGGATCGAAGATCCGGATACAGAGGAGTCTGGGGCAGTCTCCCTGAGGGAGAGCTGGTGGATTCAGGGCTTGACGGACTTGGTCCATAAGGCATTCAACCTGCCTGTACCAGATCTCCAGGTATCGACGGTTTCAGCTTTGGGCTCACTGAGGGCGCCTCAAAGCAGTGCTGTGTTTCCGATCCATCCTCTATTGGAGGAAGTCTTGTTCCAAGAGTGGAACAAACCAGACAAGGTTTTCTTTCCACCTAAGAAATTTTCTGTCTTATATCCTATGGAAGAAAAGTTTTCCAAGAGATGGGCTTCTCCTGCAGTAGACGCAGCCATCTCATGTGTTAACAAATCGTTAACATGTCCTGTAGAAAACGTACAGGTTTTCAAAGATCCAGTTGATAGACGCTTGGAAGCCCTACTTAAGAACTCCTTCACTTCTGCAGGGGCAGTAGTACAGCCAGCCGTGGCTGCGATTGGAGTCGCTCAAGCTTTATCGGATCAATTTAAGCAAATGCTTGAACTTATTCCTGCCGAGCAGGCAGAAGAATTTTCGGATGTCCCTAAGGCCATATGTTTTACGGTAGACGCAATCAAGGATTCTATCCAACAAGCGTCACGTTTATCATTATCCCTTATCCATATGAGAAGACTCTTATGGTTAAAAAGCTGGGAGGCTGAGCCCCCATGCAAGAAGCTCCTGGCAGGGTTTCCCTTCCATGGAGGACGGCTCTTCGGAGAGGACTTAGATAAATACATTCAGACCATTTCAAGCGGCAAGAGTACTCTCTTGCCAACTAAGAAGAGGGTTCAGGGACCTGCGTTTAAACGACAGTCCTCCCCTGGGCAGGGGCCCTCTAATGCCAAGCAGTATCGACGGCCTCCTGCAAGAACAAACTTCGGCTTCAACAGCAGATCACAAGGACAGGCTGTTAGGGGCAAGAGGCAGTGGTTTCGCAAGCCAGCAAAACCAGCCCCCAAGTCTACCTCATGAAGGGGCGCCCCCACCCACGAAGGTGGGGGGAAGGCTGCGACTCTTTTCGGAGATTTGGGAAGCCAGCATTCCCGACGAGTGGGTACGGTCTTCCGTGGCCACAGGCTACAAGCTAGAATTCCTAAGGTTTCCTCCTCCTCATTTCCAGGAGTCGAGGATTCCAAACGATCTGGAGAAAGGAGCCGCATTAAGGTCGGCTCTAGATCATCTACTTTCCCAGGAAGTAATAGTAGAGGTACCAGTCCTGGAACAGGGGCTGGGTTTCTACTCCAACCTATTCATCATCCTAAAGCCCAATGGAGATGTCAGGCCAATTTTGGACCTAAAGATGGTAAATGCATACTTAAAAGTCCGCTCATTTCGGATGGAATCCGTGCGGTCAGCAGCTGCCACACTCCAAAAAGACGACTTCATGGCGTCCATAGACATAAAGGATGCCTACCTTCATGTTCCAATTTATCAGCCACATCAAAGATATCTACGCTTTATGGTGGCTTCGCGTCATTTCCAATTCGTGGCGCTTCCCTTCGGGTTGGCTACGGCCCCCCGGGTGTTCACGAAGGTTCTAGCTCCAATCCTAGCCAAGCTAAGGATCCAGGGGGTCACGATCCTAGCATACCTGGACGACCTCCTAGTCATAGACCACTCGTCTCCCGGCTTGGAACGAGCAGTGGCCCTCACGGTCCAATACCTCGAGAGGTTCGGCTGGGTCCTAAATCGAGAAAAGTCAGCATTCCAGCCCACAAGGCAGTTGGAATATCTCGGCATGAGATTAGACACGGAACAACAAGGGGTGTTCCTACCTCTGAGGAAGGTCAAAGCCATCAAGGAATTAATCCTACTGGTTCTAAGCAAGAAAGAACCGACTATTCGCCTATGTATGAGATTACTAGGCAAGATGGTGGCTACTTTCGAGGCGGTGCCATACGCCCAGAGCCACACTCGCATCCTGCAGGCAGCCATCCTGTCAGCATGGAGCAGAAGGCCACAGGCCTTGGATATCCCGTTGCCTCTCTCATCAAGAGTCCGGCAAAGTCTGTGTTGGTGGTTAGACCCTCAGAATCTACTGAAGGGAAAATCTTTCAGCCCAGTGGCTTGGAAGATAGTGACCACAGACGCCAGCCTGACGGGCTGGGGAGCGATTGTGGATGGTTCCACTCGCCAAGGTATTTGGGCAAAGCCAGAGAAGCTTTTACCCATCAACATCTTGGAGCTCAGAGCTGTTCGACTAGCCCTCAGGGCTTGGACGTCGAAATTGCAGGGGCTCCCGGTGAGAATTCAATCAGACAATGCCACGGCAGTGGCATACATAAATCACCAAGGGGGGACCAGGAGTCAGGCCGCTCAGAGAGAAGTGAGCTTGATTCTCCTATGGGCAGAGGCTCATGTGCCCTGCATATCGGCAATATTCATTCCCGGAGTGGACAACTTTCAGGCGGACTTCTTAAGCCGCCAGACTCTATGGCCGGGGGAATGGTCTCTGCATCCACAAGTCTTTCAAGCACTCTGCCAAAGATGGGGAGTGCCGGACGTGGATATCATGGCATCGAGACTCAACAAGAAGCTAGACAGGTTCATGTCCCGCTCAAGGGATCCGATGGCCTGCGGAACCGATGCTCTGGTTTGCCCTTGGCATCAGTTCAAGCTTCTTTATGCGTTTCCCCCGCTCCAGTTACTACCCCGCCTGCTGCGCAGGATCCGGGTGGAGCACATACCAGTTATCCTGGTAGCTCCAGCATGGCCCAGAAGGGCTTGGTACTCACTAATCCTAAGGATGGTAGTGGGAAACCCTTGGACTCTGCCTCTAAGGCCAGACCTGCTATCGCAAGGTCCGATCCTCCACCCTGCCTTACGGCATCTAAATTTGACGGCCTGGAAGCTGAATCCTTGATTCTCAGGGGTAGAGGTCTGTCTCAGAAAGTAATCTCTACCCTAATCAGAGCCAGGAAACCGGTCTCTAGGGTGATTTATCACAGGGTCTGGAAGGCCTATATAGGCTGGTGCGAGTCCAAGCTATGGCTTCCTCGCAAGTTCACCATAGATAGAGTTTTAAGTTTTCTCCAGCTAGGAGTGGATAAAGGATTGGCATTAAGCACAATCAAAGGACAGATTTCTGCCCTGTCAGTGTGGTTTCAGCGGCCGCTGGCCACCCACTCGCTGGTTAAGACCTTCCTTCAAGGGGTCTTACGTATTAAACCTCCAGTTAAATCCCCGCTTTGTCCGTGGGATTTAAATCTTGTTCTGTCGAGTTTACAGAAACAACCGTTTGAGCCGTTGGCTGAAGTTCCTTTGGTTCTACTGACAAGGAAGTTGGTGTTTTTGGTTGCCATAGTTTCCGCAAGAAGAGTTTCGGAACTGGCAGCCTTATCCTGTAAGGAACCATATCTTATATTTCATAAGGACAAGGTCGTTCTCCGCCCTCATCCTTCCTTCTTACCGAAGGTCATATCCAGTTTTCATTTGAACCAGGATTTGGTATTACCATCCTTCTTCCCTAAACCTACTTCCAGAAAGGAAGGGTTGCTGCATACCTTGGATATTGTCAGGGCCATGAAGGCCTATCTTAAAGCTACAGAGAAGATCCGGAAAACAGATGTGCTGTTTATTCTACCGGATGGGCCCAAGAAGGGGCAGGCAGCTGCAAAGTCCACCATTTCTAGGTGGATTAAGCAATTGATCACTCAGGCCTACGGCTTGAAAGGGTTGCCTCCTCCAGTATCATTAAGGGCTCATTCTACTAGAGCCATGGGCGCCTCCTGGGCAGCACACCACCAGATCTCTATGGCTCAAGTTTGCAAGGCGGCAACCTGGTCTTCTGTCCACACATTTACAAAATTCTACAAGTTGGACGTAAGAAGGAATACTGATACTGCCTTCGGGCAGGCAGTGCTGCAGGCTGCAGTTTGAGACCCTCGGATTCCGGGGGCTCCTCTTTTTTTTTTTTGAGTTAAATTTAAAATTTAAGATTATTTTTCTCAAATAAGTTGGATTTATTATGATTTGAGTATATCTCTAAATTAAATCCTTTTGTCTTGGAGATGTTCTCCCTCCCCTCATTGTAAGCATTGCTTTGGGACATCCCATATAGTAATGAATGCCGCTCTGTGTCCCGTGATGTAACGATAAAGAAAAAGAGATTTTTAATACAGCTTACCTGTAAAATCTTTTTCTTGGAGTACATCACGGGACACAGAGCTCCCACCCCTCTTTTGAGGACCATTTTGGGAGGCATACTGCTTGCTACAAAACTGAGGTACTCCTCCTATGGGAGGGGGTTATATAGGGAGGGGCATTTCCTGTTTGAAGATTGCCAGTGTCTACACCTGAAGGTACTCCATATAACCCATATAGTAATGAATGCCGCTCTGTGTCCCGTGATGTACTCCAAGAAAAAGATTTTACAGGTAAGCTGTATTAAAAATCTCTTTTTTTTCTTCCGTCATCGGATCGGATTAACACAGACACACGGTCCGTGTTCATCCGATCCCCCATAGAGGAGAGCGGAGAAAAGACAGGGCGGTCCCTGCACAGTGTGCGGGGACCGCCCTGTCATCCGATGGCTCAGCGGGGATATACGGAGCGAGACAGACACTACTTTAAAGATACACTTTAAAGTAGTGTCTGTCAACCCCGATGTACTTCTCTTATTTGCTCCCTTTTGGTCTGCTGAACATACTATTGAAAGTTTTTTGTTTTATTTGTTCGATAAGTGTAGAAATTCCTGTTGATTTTGCCAAAAATCGTGTAATCAGATAATTTCTTGTGCTGTCTGCCTGTGTACAAAGACAGCATGGGAGAGGGGGGAGTCTGTATTCTTGAAAATTAAGTAGGCAGGGCTAATAACATGTACATTGGAATTAAGAGCCAAAAATAAACTGGGGGAGTTTACTAAAACCGGAGCAGAAAGAATCTGGAGTAGCTGTGCAAAGTAACTAATCTGAAACTTGCTGGGATTTTTTTTTTGCTGAGGAAACCGGTCATGTGTACATTTTTCGACGAGGAAAATGTCAAGGATCCCGTCGAGCCAAAAAGAGAGCATGTCTTCTTTTTCCTCGACGGGAATGGAGAAACTTGCCTTGTCGAGTTCCTCGACAGCCTAACAAGGAACTCGACGAGGAAAACGATGTGTTTCCCCCGTCGAGTTCCTCGGTCGTGTGTACAAGGCTTCAGGCTTTGAAAATAAAAGCTAGAAGCTGATTGGCTGCCATGCACAGCAGCTCCAGATTCTGCCTGCTCCAGTCTTGTTAAGTTCTGTTGTCATGTCATTAAAGTGGAGGTTCCCCCTAAAAAAAATTCTAACAATACATTCAAAAGACTGATTACACTGCGGGTATGCTGGGGTTTTTTTTTTTTTTCCGTACATACCTCGTTATCGCCGTTTCATCCCTCGGCTTCCGGGTATGATTCTTGCTGGACTGGGCGTTCCTAGTTGATTGACGTTTCTCCGACCGGCGCATACTGCGCGTCACGACTTTCCGACAGAAGGCTCTATATGGCGCCTGTGCAGCGACGTTCGGCTTCTTTCGGAAAGTCGTGACTTCAAGTATGTGTCGGTCGGAGGAACGTCAATCAACTAGGAACGCCCAGACCCGAAAAAATCATACCCGGAAGCCGAGGGATGAAACGGCGATAACGAGGTATGTACGGAAAAAAAAAAAAAACAGCATACCCGCAGTAAAATCAGTCTTCTGAATGTATTGTTAGAATTTTTTTTAGGGGGAACCTTCATTTTAAGGAAGAAGGGAGCACACAATATTTCTGGAACATCACTTATTGTTTTTCTGCACTTTCAGCACGTATAAAGGGATAACACATAAGGAAATTATTATTAAGTATTGCAGAGATGTGCCTATTTGTTTATTTTTCAGTTTTACATTGACATCTGCTTTAAGTAAGCTGCTGGAGATGTAACTGCACAGTGGATAAATACTATTCGAGGATAATTATGTATCACAACTATTATTTAGAACTTTTTATTCTTGCTTACGGGAAAGAGATTGCGTAGCCACAGATCTCTCTAATAAAAAATATGTTTGAAAAATGATCAGCAGTAAGATTATCATATCTGTTTCCATGTGATAAGAATTTAACTGTGTTTATCAGATTGTCTAGTTATTACAAGTGACTCATTCAACATTAATTTATAAACATAAAAACTATTTATTTTCTTTAACCACTTGAGCTCCGGATGGTTTACTCTCCTTCATGACCAGGTAATTTTTTGCGATACGGCACTGCGTTATTTTAGCTGACAATTGCACGGTTGTGAGCCGCCGTATGCAAATAAAATTGATGTCCTTTTTTTTCCACAGATAGAGCTTTCTTTTTGTGGTATTTGATCACCTCTGCGGTTTTTATTTTTTGGGCTATAAACAAAAAATATCGAAATATTTTGAAAAAATAAATAATTCTTACGTTCTGCTATAAAACACATCCAATGAAAAAAGGGAGGGCTTAATGGACCAAAGTGGGGACCCAGACAAGTGCTTTCTAGTGGCACAAAAAGCGGCCTGTGGTCACTGTTTAACGAAAAGTTGGTGTTATGGCAGCACCCCAACTTAAAGCGGGATTCCACCCGCGATTTTTTTTTTAAAATGTCAGCAGCTACTAACAGTGTAGCTGCTGACTTTTAATAAGGACACTTACCTGTCCTAGCCACCCGCGATGTCGGTCCCCCGACAGTGGTCGCAGGCGATCCCTCGGTCCTGGCGCCTCTATCCTTACTAAGGGAAACAGGTAGTGAAGCCTTACGGCTTCACTGCCCATTTTCTACTGCGCATGCGCGACTCGCACAGCGCTTTGTGAATGGGCGGCTGCCTCCTGGAATACACACAGTTCCCAGAAGGCAGCAGGGCTCATTCACAAGAAGACACAGCGACGTAGGAATATCCTCCGCAGTGGAAGAAGAGGCAGAAGAGCTACTTCCGCATAGCAACCGCCCCTTTAGGTGAGTATAAAACATAATTTTTTTCATTTTTTTTTTTTATTATTTTATGATTTTTAGGGGGGAAAAAAAGTGGGTGGAACTCCACTTTAATAACGATGCATTTTCAAAAGAGCAAATTTAACTTGTACACTTCTGTAACACTTCACATCTGTTCCTCATTGCACTCCACGACTCTTCTCTCACTTTTGTTTTGCAGAATTTTTTAGCTTTTACTACTGAGCCTTTACCGGACTCCACCAGCTCAGTAGCCAGTCACATCACTTCCAGTGACACTGATTCATATATTATACTTGAATACTAGGAAGCTTGACTAATGTACAACACCTGTGTTTATTATTTTCCTGAGGAATCATTCCATCTTTTGTGACTTCCAGGCTGGGTCCCTAGGATGCCTTGTGCCATGATGTCGGACCCATTATTGGGGTTCTATTTGCTAGAGAAGGAGCCTAAGCACACAACCTCCCTCACTACCATGGCCTTCCATCACCTATGCCATGTTGCACCGCTTCTTGACTGGCTGGCTGTTTATGCACTCGACTCTAGTAATGTAGTCATTAACAATGGCAATATAGCCTCCACCAAATAGCTTCATTGTGTGTTTGATAATTGTACTTCATCTTCTCTAACTCGTCATGTCCCCTAATAAGCTCTGTTCTTGTGATACGCCATGTGTGCATGCACCCCCTTTAAGGTTGTCCTCAACTTTGGACCAGGCCAGGTTAAATAACAATAAACATTGTTTACTGAAGTTGTTAAGATTAACAAATAAACAGTTCAACAAAGATGTCTTCAATACATATTACTGTGTACAATCTTCTAAGGGCCCTTTCACACGTACGGACAGTATGTCCGTATTTCATCCATCCGTTTTTGGATGAAATACATACATGTATCCCTATGGGATAGTGGGTGTCAGCGGATAAACATCCGCTGACATCCGATCTCATCGGTTCCCGCTATGGTCCGATTCTGCAGACGGATGAAAATCCTATTTTTCCAATCCGTCTGCAGAGCGGATCGGGTGAACACGGACAGACGGTCCGTGTTCATCCAATCCCCCCATAGGGGAGAGCAGAGATCTGACAGGACGGTCCCTGTACAGTGTGCAGGGACCGTCCTGTCATCTACTGGCTCAGCAGGGATCAACGGAGCGATCCCTGCTGAGCAAGCAGAAAAGAAATGTATGGATCCTCACGGGATCGGTACATGTGAAAGGGCCCTAAGTGCCTCCTTAGTTAGTAAGTTAGTAGACTGGTGCCTTGAGGTAGTCATATTTTAAATAGGTGAGAAAGACCTTAGAGTCCATTGGTCAAGCATGAGTCCATACCATTGAAACCCTGACTGTGTTCCCACAGGGGGGGGGGGGGGGGGGGGGTGGTTAAGTAGAAAGTAGTGGTTCTCATATTTAGCAGAATACTTGTTCCTTGGATGCGGAGCCCTGGAAACAAACCTCAGACCACCTTACTTATTGTGGCACCCCCAAGACATGGTTCCCACCCTTTTATGTGTTTGCCCTAGAAGAGAGCGATATCTCCCAAAAAAGCCCAGAAAAACCTGGCCAGCAGAGTTAATTCTTACCTCCCAGGGAGTACCACCTCAACAGGGCAAACACAACTAGTAAACAGTGCTGCATGGTTACTCCAATTCTAATTACATGCAATAACTATGAAACAGTTGAATATTTTTAACAAAAATAAAATGTTTAACATCCACCTGCTTACAGGTGTGCCTTGTCCACAATCTTCTGGATAATGTAGTGTTCTTTTTGTATAGTGACATTAACATTTTAAATTATGTGTGCAACATTGACCTATCCGCTTTTCTGGATCCCTCTGTGTGCTCAGTACTAAAGATACAAATTTAAAAAATATTTTTTTGTATATCTAACTCATATAAGTATAATAAACCACTTGCAGAACACGTAACGCATATCTGCAGTGGCAAGAAAGATGGGCTTTAATGCCTAGCTGCTGCACATGTGTGTTCACAATAGCAGAAGGTTATTGTTGAGGGCTGTCACGGACAGCTCTCAGTCAAAGCTTCTGATCAGGAGCCAGCAGGATCTCCTGGGCATTAAAGCCCACTTAAAGGGCCGCCAAAATAGGAATAAAAGTGATCAAAAATAAATAAATTAAAAAAGTGTAAAAAAAATAAATTAAGTAAAATAAAAAAAAATAATAATAAATAAATAAAAACGCCCCTGTCCCCAGTAGCTCGCAGTCAAAAGGCGAACACACACTTAAGTCCCGCCCACATATGTAAACGCCGTTCAAACCACACATGTGAGGTATTGCCGTGTAAGTTAGAGCGCCAGCAACAATTCTAGAACTAGACCTCCTCTGTAACTCTAAACTGGTAAACTGTAAAAAAAAAAAATGTAAGCGTTGCCTATTGAGATTTTTAAGTACTGAAGTTTGGCACCATTCCATGAGTGTGGGCAATTTTAAAGTCTTTCACATTATACAAAATAATTGGGTTAACTTTACTGTTTTGTTATTTTTTTAATTCATGAAACCTTTTTTTTTTTTTTTTTAAAAAGGTGTTTGAAAAGTTATTGCTCAAATACCGTGCGAGATAAAAAGTTGCAATGACCGCCATTTTATTCCCTAGGGTGTCTGCTAAAAAAACATATATAATGTTTGGAGGTTCTGAGTAGATTTCTAGCAAAAAATAATGATTTATTCATGTAGGAGAGGAGTGCCAGAATAGGCCCTGTAAGGAAGTGGTTAAAATACATGTCCATCTTAATATGCATGAATATGTCATAAAATTATATTTCAAGAAAGTATTATCGCAGCATTACAGTATTTTTAGTCTTATCCAGAGTTCTTTTTCTAATAAACGTATAGGTGTACGTTAGAGATGAGATTATCATTTGTTTCCTTTCTATAGGCTGGCTTGCTGTAAAAACTTAACGCCTAATAGATAATAGCCTGTTTGACAGTTATGGGCATCAGGGGAATTCTACATGCACCTCAAAGCAAGTTTATATAAACAAGCTGGCTGCAAAGAGTCTGGTGTGTGCAGGGAGATCCCTTCCCAATGGCTGTATGTGCTGACTGTGTACACACTCAGAGCTCTCAGGCCAGTCACATTAACAGTAGGATGCAGCATCTGACAAAACAGCTTTTCCTGTGGTCTTAGCAGAACATTATAAAAACACTAGTATGTGTGGGAAAACTGAATATGGTGAGTGTTACCTCCGGGGTTCTGTAATATGCACTGTGTTCTGCACAGCTAAGCTCTACTATGAAGTTTGCTATCTATAGACAGGTCAGTTTTTGGTGATATCTTCTTACAAACCTTTTATTAGTGAGTGACTTTAACCACTTCAGCCCTGGAAAGATTTAAACCCTTAAAGCAGAACTTCAGTAATTTTTTCAACTTTCCATCTATTAAATCTTCTTCCCTTGTTGTTTTAACTTCGGATAGTTAAAAAAGGGGGGGGGGATTCATAAGAGGGTCAATGAGAGCTGTGCAGGGTGGCAGAGCTGGAGGTGTGCCACTGTGTGTCTGTGTAAATCCAGGAAGTGTACAGGCAGCAGCTTCAGCTGCCCAAAGTTAAAATGGCTGCAGCCAGACTTAGTGGAGGGAGATTCCTGCAGCATATTTGGCGAGTACAGAATCACAGTATGTATAAAATATGCAAAGTGGTTGGAGTGAAGCCTTAAACTGGCAAAGATGTTTTTATTACAAATTATGTGAGCAGACTGCAGTTCCTCTTTCATTTTTTTTATTTATTTCAATATATTTGTATTATAATTTAAAAATTATACAGTAGTAGATAATAGACATGTGCAAACTGAAATATTTTGTTTCCTAATTTCGTTTTCGTCAGAAAAATAAATTTATTTAGATACTGCCGAAAATCGTTTTGATTTATTTTGTTTTTCGTTGGGAATAGCTTTCGTCCGAAAATCCAGATATACTTGGTTTCAGTGTCAAATGGTCAAAGAATATTCGACGGAACATCGAAATCTTACGTCGAATCGTACATTTCCGGTCGAATATTCCGCCTACAAGAATTCTAACGTTGTATGACTAGTAATAATAATAATAATAATAATAAATAATTATATTATTATTATTTATTATATTACTAGTCAACCAGCATTAGAAATTTTCTATAGCCTATGGGTTGAGCATTAAAAATGTACGAGTGCAGTATATCTTCTCCGTCGAATCTGCTTAGCACTTTCGATATACACCATAAGCCTTCAATGACAGATTCGGCGATTTTCGATGCTTTGTCAAATCTTTTCTCTATAATGTCAAATCTTTTCTTTTCTCTATAATGTCGAAAAGTACCGTATGTGTGTGTAGTAGAATATCAGGTTCGATGGACAGATTGCTATTCAGTCAGCGTCATGTCGAATCTCCTCTCTATATCGAATTGTTATATTTGAAACGAAAACGAAAAAAAACATTTTTTTATTACGGATCTCTAGGTTTTCGTTTTGTGCGCTTTCGTTATCGTTTGTTAAAACGATAACGAAAATACCTGAATTTCGGATGAAAATGCATTCGGACGAAAACAAATGCACATGTCTAGTAGATAATAAGACAGTGCGGTACATCATACATGAGGTGAAATAGTATACATTTGCGAGTACAGAGATAAAAGCGCCAAGTAGATAAAATGAACATAGCAAATATTCGCACATATACGATAGAAAAACTCCTAGAAAATTGTAAGGTTAATTCAAAATTGTGACAATAACCGTAGATTTGGAGGACTCAATCCTCCCAAACACCCCCGAGGGGATTCATAGTGTTCGGGAGGTGTCCTCCACCTCAATGAGTAGTAACTAGTCTATAAACAAATAAAGTGAAATAAATGAAGTGTAGTGAATCATGCCAAGTTATCATACCAGAAATTCCATGGAGCCCAGTCGATAGTGTATGTATGTAGAGAACCCAGGGATGATGCTAAAATCTTCTTATACGCGTTATGAAGGTTGGTCAGGTCAATAGCATCGTTGGGAGATGGTGGATTAGAGTCCTTCCACTTTCTCGTGATCGACAGTCTAGCCGCCAAGAGTAAGTGAGTGACAGTTCTCCAGAGATTGGCTGGGAATTTGTCAATCCCCAGAGATAGTAGTGCTAAGGCTGGGTCAGGTGTTACCTAAGTCTGCGTCAATTCAGAAATTATAGTGAACATTTTAGCCCAATAGGTGGTGAGTTTGGGGCAACTCCACAATATATGCAATATGTCTCCTTTGGCGTGACATAGTATCCAACATGTGTTAGAGGTTCGGGGATCGAATTTGGACATTACCACTGGTGTAAGATACCAACGCAGGGTAATTTTGGTCGATAGTTCCCACAGGGAGGTGCATTTAGAAGCTGATTGATTGGCTTTACAAGCCATGTGCCATTGGTCATCCGTAAAAGAACATTGTAGGTCTCTTTCCCAAAGTAGATGGGAAGAGGATTTTGTGAAAATACGCTTTTGTTGTAACAGATTATAAAATAAGGAAATACCTTTTTTCTGTTGTACTGGCGAGGTCAAGAAGGCCCAGGCCAATGTGTAAATGGACTGACAAAAATTGCCCAATCTTTGTAAACAATGTACTATTTGTGCATATTGGAAGTAGCTGGTATGAGGTAAGTCATATTCGGACTGCACAGATTGGAAGGATTTAAAGGGTCACTAAAGGAAAACATTTTTCTAGGTGAAATGACTGTTTACAGGGTATAGAGACATAATAGTTAACTGATTCCTTTTAAAAATGATTAAAAATAGATAAAAAAACAATCATATAATGTGCCTGCAGTTTAGTTTTGTTTTTGCTGTTGTTTGCTGGTTCTCTGATGTACAGAGAGCCAATAGAGGGCCGTCAGCCAATAGAGAGCAGTGATACTTTGTCTAAAACTCCTCAGCACCAATCCAGTTTCATTTTACACACAGTAATCACACCTCCTTGATTAGTCACCACCGTGAGAAATCTCCCAGTACTGTGGTGATCAGAAAACAGACAACCAGGAAGTGTCCAGAACAGAGAGGATTTACAGCAACATCAAAGCAAAAACGAACAATGAGGACATGAAACCAGGACTGCGGTAAGGTAAAGGAAGCTATTTAGCTGAAAAAAAAAAAAAATTCTTTAGTGACCCTTTAAAGCTACCGTTCGAGTATAACTCGTGTATATATTTGATGCCCCTCCTGCTCCAAGAAGCAATCGGAACGTGTTCAATAATAAGATGCAATGCTTGGAAAGGGATCTTAACACTGGCGTTAGGATCCGTGAGTTTGGTGGATGCCAAAAATTTAAGCCACGTTTTAATGGAAATCATCATTGTGGGAGGCAAATGCGTTGGGAATTTAACTCCCAATATGGCCCCAAATAACCATATATTGGCTGGACCTTATTTGCAGTAACTGGATTCAATAAGTCCCCATTGTGTAGTAAGAGTAGAGTTAAACCATTTCTTCATTTGTGTCAAAATGGAGGCATAATAATAGTCCTGGAAGTCTATGTAGTCTACTCCCCCGTAGAGTGTATGTTTAATTAATTTTTTATGAGTACACCTGGATTTTTTCCCGTTCCAGACAAGTCTGGACAAAAGTGAATGCATGGATTTTAAAAAAATTGCGGGAATAGTAATGGACAAATTCCGGAAAAAGTATAGAACTTGCGGAAAGTGAATCATTTTGAAAGCAGATAGTCTGCCCCACCAAGAAAATTTGTGTTTACTCAGTTTGTGGAGATCGGTCTGTAACTTGTTTCTAATGCCGCGTACACACCATCACTTTATGTGATGAAAAAAAACGACATTTTCTGTGAAGTAAAAAACAACGTTTTTGAAACTTCAATTTTCAAAGACGAAGTTGCCTACACACCATCGTTTTTCTCACAATGTTCTAGCAAAGCGAGGTTACGTTCCACCACGTTTTTCCATTGAAGCTCGCTTCATAAGTAGCTTCTGGGCATGCGCGGATGAAAAAACGTCGTTTTAAACGACGTTTTTGCTACACACGGTCAATTTCTGTGAAGTAAAAGTTGACGTTTTGAAAAACGACACATAAAATTGAAGCATGCTTCAATTTTTTTTGGTCGTTTTTTAGAAGACATAAAACGACGTTTTCCCCCACACACGGTCAATTAAAGTGACGTTTTTAAAAACGTCATTTTTTTTCATCACATAAAACGACCGTGTGTACGCGGCATTAGGGTAAGGTAATTGTATTCGTATAATGATTTAGTAGTTCTGGTGAGGTGGATGAACGGAGGGGGACTATTGGGGAATAAGGAAGAGTTGGGACTTTATATGAAACAAAACACTTGGGGCAAGACGAATCAATCAATCAAATAATAAATCGTTTATTGATAGCATAATTGGATAAGAAGCATAAATAGATAAATAATGTAATCAATAAGGTGTTAAAATACATAATGGAACCATGATCGATCAGTCATAACAAATAAAATGTAACATGGTAGACAATGTAACATATAATGAACAGTATAGCCAGCGATATTGCATGGTAAATGTACATAGTAGATAGGTAATATGTTGACAGTGTATGATAAAATCATGACTGATCGATCCTGAACAGTTCCAATGGTAACATAGTAAGCAATGTAACCCATGATGGGCACTAAAATCGACAGTAGTCAATAATATTAGTAAAGTACATAATAGAGACAAGATCGATCATTCATGACAAAGTCTAATAATAATAACATGGTAAACAATGTAACATATGATGAACGAAGTAACCAGCAAAATTGCATAGTAGGTATACAATGTAAATCAATAAGTAAGTTAGATTGCATGATAGAGTCATGAAAGATCGACCCTGAAAGGTTCTAATTATAGCATGGTAAACAATGTAACATTGCGATCTGAGACATATCCAAGAATGGTGTAAAATCGTAATAAATGATACAGAAAGATACATGATTCGGATAATTCAAAGGCCCATGGTAGTAGCCATGATTCAGGTGACATGACCTCTATGGGGTAGGCTCGATGCGTTTCGTGGACATTTTCCACTCATCAGGAGCAGGTAGAGGCTAGGGGTACCTATGGTAAAAGATAAATAGTGGTATGATACTAGTTAGGGGTAATTAACTAGAAGGAGAAGAAGGGGAACACGTAACAGTGGTCCTAACAATCTTACCTAGGGTAATAAATACGGGATAATAGATGGTAGACATATTATTATTAGTCAGAGGCATGGGGAGGTGGAAAATGCCTCCCCCGGGAGCTGAAGTGGTGGCAGATTGGCGGCAACACGGGTCCAACCCCGAGATGATGGGAAAGGTGAGTGGTGAGTGCCTTATCCACTGGTGTAGTGGTATGTATAGGCCACAGGGGCTTCTGTAACAAAACATAAAAAATAAAAAAAAGGCCATGCATCAGGGTAATGAGCTTAGCTGGTGAAAAAACAGGAACCATAAGGAAAAAATAGGACGCATATGGGATGACCCAAATGGGAGGGATACAAAGGTGAGAAGGATAGGATAAAGGTAAAGGGGTGGCTGATAAACCACCATTATATACAGAGAGTGATATACTAAGTGATAATAAAAAAATAACAAAAAATAATAATAATTGTGTAGGTACCTGGAGTTAGGATAAAAACCAGATTGTGACATGGTGAAAAGTGTCCAAGTAGGATGGAGAGGGATATGGGGTCAGTGATGGTGGTGGAAAGGAGGAACACCGAGCCTGCCTAGGATTGCCCCACTAACGTCACGTCAAGCGTGCTGGAGAGGAGTGACAGCCGCATACAAGCAAGAATTGCCTATTTATAAGCGCCCAAATCCTCCTCAATGACGCGCGCAGGTGGAGGAAACCACAAGCTAACACGTGGCGTCAGAACTGACGTCAGATGTGTGTGCGCGGGAGGCGTGACGTCGATGCGCAGCGGGTGCGACCCCCCAGCCCCGTGACTAGAAGACCGGGGGGCGGGGGGACGCCGCGGTGCGCATCGCAGCTCCCGATAAGTGAAACAAAGGACCAACCCCCCGAATAGAAAGGAGCCTCGAATAAAGTAATATAGGTAGTGCCACTAAAGCATACAATCCCGGGCGACAAAAGAAGTGGGTCAACAATGAACCATGGGATATCAAAATAGATGTGTAAATGTTTCCATCCCTAATCAATTGAAAATTGAAATTTTTAAGGAATGTTAAATCCAAAAATCTAGTTGGTGGGACTTTATATGAGACTGTGGCCGTCCGGCACACAAGTCTCCATCCCTAGTATTATGAACGGAGGGGGACTATTGGGGAATAAGGAAGAGTTGGGACTTTATATGAAACAAAACACTTGGGGCAAGACGAATCAATCAATCAAATAATATGGTGAGGTGGATGCCTAAATACGGGATACTAGTATCCGCCCAAATGTAAGGAAACTGATGTTGGAGTAAATTACTAGTTACAGCGTCAATTCCAATGTCAAGAATGGATGATTTGGAAGTATAGAATGAGACCTTTCCAAACCATGATAAAACCATGATAAAACTTTTTGGACTTCCAGTAGAGAAGAGAAGGGACTGGATAACATTAAGATCACATCGTCCACAAATAAACTAAATTTAAGGACTTTTATAGTAACTCCAGATATCAGTTCCGCTATCATGACCAGGCCGTTTTTGCAATACGGCACTGCGTCGCTTTAACTGACAATTGTCATGGTCGTGCAATGTTGTACCCAAACACAATTGATGCCCTTTTTTTGTCCTACAAATAGAGCTCTTTTGGTGGTATTTGATCACCTCTGTGGTTTTTATTGTTTGCGCTATAAACAAAAAACTGACAATTTAGAAAAAAAATATAAATATATATTTTTTATTTTCTGCTATATTCAATAAAATATGTAAAAAATCAAATTCCTTATCAATTTAGGCCAATTTGTATTCTGCTACACATTTTTGGTAAAAAAATAACAATTGGTGTACATTGATTGGTTTGCGCAAAGGTATTTAAGAAAATATAAAAAATATAAAAGAAATGGGGGTTGCCATCCAGGGGCCCTGGGGACCTCTGGGCCCTTTAATAAAAAGAAAAACAAAAGAAATATAAAAAATATATAAAAAAAAATTTTATAAAAAAAAGAGGGCTTGCCATCCGGAGCCCTGGGGACCTCTGGGCCCTTTAATAAAAAAAATGTATATTTTTATATATATATATATATATATATATATATATATATATATATATATATATATATATATATATATATATATATATATATATATATATATATATATATATATATATATATATATAAATATGTATAAAAAAAGAATAAAAAAAGGGGGGTCGCCATCCGGGGCCCTGGGGACCTCCGGGCCCCTTACAGGTGTACTGCCTGTACCCCCCTGATGGCGGCCCTGGTCGCACCAAAAAAAACATTAAGTAAACGTGTGTCTGAACATATATATAACATTAGTATTGGATACAAAGACCATATTGTTTCACTGCACTAGGCTTAAACATAATAGAGACCCTTCTGGCCTTAAATTTTAGGATATTTAGGATATTTTAGGATATTGATAAACTGAATCCCACCTGGAGAGGATCTAACAGGGTAAAAGAGATATTCAGATGTAAGACCAGATGGATTTACTTAGACAATACTCTTTGTCCCAAGGGGGTGAATGTTGAATTAGAGCTAAACTGCTTTATAAGTGATTATTAGCAAGGGTCATTGTATAGTTTTAGGACATTATTATATGCGCATTTTGAGAAAATTAACTACAGTATTTGCCCATATCCATTTTATTGATTAATTGTGAGAATTGTTTTTATACGTTACTGGTATCCAATATAGATGTGCACATAGAAATGCAATTCATTAATTTCTCTTACTGTTATTATTTTTTAAACGTGTATTTCATTTTAGGTTCATTGAATTTATTTTACTATGCGTAAATATGTGAAATTAGCAATGTATGCTTTATTGTGCCGGTCTGATGTAATTATTGACATAGATGTTGGAATTGCGATATTTATCACTCTCATGTCCATACATGATTTGAGCGTACGAATCATTCGAGATAAAATCTGATGTGCACATACAGCTCCTTGTATTGTTTCATCGGCCTGTGATGAGTATCGATGAGGGGTTTGTCTGTGAGAGCTGATGGGGTTAACACCTCACGTGACTAGCGCTATAAATATACAAAGCCGTGTCACGTGGCCATGTTTATTGATAAATATGGAATGACGAAACGCATCTAGGCATCAAACTCTACCCAGGATTTACCGCAGATAACAATCTAAGGATCAATGAGCGAGTGTTGAGCAGTCATCATTAAGTAATACCCAATGCTGGTTTTTAATTGTTTTTTAGTATGTATAAAGTTGTAAGGGGGCTTGTTTATGGGAATAAGCCGAGAAAGCCTTTCCTCGGCTCCTCCAGATGAGACATAATTTTGGCCTAGGCCAGAAACTGGAAAGCAACCGAAGAAACATTAAAAAGTTACAAATGAGTAAATGTAATATCCTATCTATTTATTAATGCTAGAAGCATTATAAGGATTTAAAATAGTTAATGTTGATTGAGAAAGTTTAGTTCCACTTTAAAGGAAGCATAAACTTGGAGGTTGCATTTGGGGTTTAGGTGTCCAAGTAAGGTGCATATGGACAGGGTAGTTTACAGAAAAATGTACTACAAATTATTCCCAGCACTCATGAGCTATCCAGAAATAAAACATACTACAGGCATACCCCACTTTTAAGTACACAATGGGACCAGAGCATTTATGTAAAACGAAAATGCACTTAAAGTGAAACAATACCTTTTTTCACTTCTAGGGTTTAGTGGGGGTCAGGGGGCTGTAGTGGGGGTGTCAAAAGCTGTAGTTGAGGTCTCAGGGGCTGTAGTGTGGGTGTCAGGAGCACGCTGGAACAGGGTGGGCTATGCTCTCGGAGCTTCAGAATGTCTGAAGCGGCTGCAAAATGTCTGTACAGTACTTGTAAGGCACTTTACACACACTCGTGGTTATGTCCTTACTCGTGAGTGTATGTAAAGTGGGTGTACTTAAAGCAGGGTATGCCTGTACACTGTTTTAACAATTTGCATTAAAAAGAGAGGTTTTTACTGCATATGTTTGTAAATATACATCAAAATCTGTATTGAGTGCTGGGAAATTTTTGCACTGTATTTTTCAGTGAAATGTTCTGTTTACATGTATATGAGCTTTGTAGAACTCCCCTGACCAGTGCTAAATTTATAGCCATTAATGTCTAAACCAATGGCAACAAAAGTGAGTACAACCCTAAGTGAAAATATCCAAATTGGGCACAATTAGCCATTTTTCCTCCCCGGTGTCATGTGACCCAGTAGTGTTACAAGGTCTCAGGTGTGAATGGGAAGCAGGTTCGTTAAATGTGGTGTTATCACTCTCACTCTCTCATACTGGTCACTGGAAGTTCAACATGGTACCTTATTGCAAAGAACTCTCTGAGGATCTGAAAAAAATAAATGTTGCTCTACATAAAGATGGCATAGGCTATACGAACATTGCCCAGACCCTAAACCTGAGCTGTGGCCAAGACCATACAGTGGTTTAGCAGGACAGGTTCCACTCAGAACAGGCCTATCTATGGTCGACCAAAGATGTTGAGTGCACATGCTCAGTGCCATGTCCAGAGGTTGGGAAATGGATGTATGAGTGCTGCCAGCATTGGTGCAGAGGTTGAAAGGGTGGGGGGTCAGCCTGTTAGTGCTCAGGTTACCTTTCACCGAAGCCTCTAATTCCACTATAAAGTCCATTTTAGGCCCTGTTTATATAGGGTGATTAGCTCCATGACCTGCGCAGGAAGGCAGTCTTTTACCGACACAAGGATAGTAGGACACTTAGCTGCACGGACACAGCCACATGTAGGTGCATGCAGTTGCGGGGGACCCGCACGCATCCGCATGTCATATTAGGATACAGCGGCTATGTTTGTGCAGCCTTGTGTCCCAATAGACAACAATGGGATGCCACCATGAGGATGCACACAACACTTGTGGCGGGAAAAAATTGCCCTGCATGGAGCATGTAACAAATTGCATGTGAATAATATTGCAGGGGGTATTAACCTTGATATCTTGATATTTCTATGTTTCTGGACACCACAGATATCAATTAAAAAAGGCTGCACCCAGCATGAATTTTGCATGAAGCCCCATGCACACTATCAGTTTTCCTGCAGGTTTTTCTCTTCAGATTTACTAAAACCATCTAATATGAGGTCAAACCTTAAGAGTTTCAATTTGTATGCAATCAGGCAGGTCCTTGTACTACATGGTTTTGGTAAACCTGAAGAGTAAAAACCTGCAGGAAAACCGATAGTGTGTATGGGGCTTAACACTGTAATCATGACAGATTCATTTTTCTAACTAGTAAATTCATGTAAATCCATTTCTTAGTGGTAGATAAGTCTTCATCCTAAAGGGCACACAAAGAAGCAATAATGATAAAATGATTAACCCTGTAAGATATTTAAAGAGAGACATACACGTCCTTCAACCTCCTTATCCTTTTTATTTTGTGAAGGAATGTAATGAAGATAATGATAATCATAAAAATGCCTATTTTCTTACGTGTATACATGTTTCTATGCAACTCCTTACTTATTATATAGTATACAGCTTAGCTTTGGAACTGAAGATGGCGACTGTATCTTGCTGACTACAACCCGAAGGAATGAGGAAGTGAAGCTACAAGCAAACTTTAAACATCACGTACTGCATTTCTTCCTGTATTTCAGCCAATTAAAGATGTGCCTTTTAGACTGACCACATTTACATAGTAGTGACGTATATTCTATTGTTCTTTGTGTATAAGAAGCTGGGCACTGCCCTACAATGAACAGAGATAAGGAAGTAATTGAACTGAGCAGACGTCCAGTGTGATTACTCCCGACGTGCACGTACATTATCGCTTTATAATTAGGTGGAAACCTGTCCGCTAGCCCAGGAATCTGGTCCGCTAGGCCGTACACACGGTCGGACATGTCCGCGGAAACTGGTCCGCGGACCAGTTTCAGCAGACATGTTCGGTCGTGTGTACGAGGCCTTAGTGTAACTGGCTTGACAGATTTTCAAAAATTTGGGAATTTAACAAGCAACCATTTAAGGCTACGGAGATACTTTCCAGGGAATTAGTACTGACCTGGTTTTACATAAATGTAAAACTGAACACAGAAGGGTTAATCTTTTAATAGATCCATCATACAGTATATGTATAAGGGAAACCTTTTCCTCTCTGTGTCTCCATCTTAATGCAGAAACAGTTGAGTCCCTGGCTTTTATCCTAAGAGGGGTTTGGTACCATCCATTTTTATAGGAGTTTGCAATTTAATTAACTAAAGAAAGGAAAAAAAAATCCCCATCTTGAAAAAAGTAATTATTACAAAACCTAAATCAGATGGATAAGGGCATAGGCTGTAATGCCAACTGGTCAGAATGAAGCATGGGCAGATAGTGCAGGAGCTTAGAAGCTTACAGGATTTCTGCCGGGATCAACAGGTGTATTAAAACACCTTTTAATAGTACATTTAACTTTTCAAGATTATATTTAGTTTACCAGCTGGGTTAAAATAAGAGATGCTCATTTTTTAGGTTTAGATAATCCTATGTGGACATACCATAAAACAATTATTAAGCAAAGATGGGAGCTATAATACTTCAGGTATCTAATCACTGGAAGAGACTAATTGAAATAAATGAAAGACCTACACTGAACAAGGAAAGTGATATGTGTTTAGAAAGCTTGTAAAGACTTTTAGTTTTAACCTTATTAACAAAAGACTCCCAGCAGACAGTTAATGACCATCCCTATAAGGACCTAGAGTATCTCCTGCTAGTCCCTCCAGCTATGAGAATTCTTTCTATCTGCCACACTGAGCAAACTTAAAAAGAAACAGTTTTTCCACTTTGGTCACATCTGAAGCCTGGAGTGTTTTTTCCCCATCAATTTTGTGTAACACAACTGAGATCTAAAGAAGCTGTTACTTGTGGCTAAAGTGTATTTTGACTCTTGGATTTATGTTGTGCAAAAAAGATTCAGTGTTCAGGGTACATTTACTATTGAATGGCTTAGACAGTAAGGCCTCGTACACACGACCGAACATGTCTGCTGAAACTGGTCCGCGGACCAGTTTCCGCGGACATGTCCGACCGTGTGTAGGGCCTACCGGACCGGATTCCTGGCCGAGCGGACAGGTTTCCAGCTGACAAAAGTTTCTTAGCATGCTAAGAAACTTGTCCGCTGGAAGCCTGTCTGTCGGACATGTCCGATGGTCAGTACGACTCATCGGACATGTCCGCTGGCCCGAGAACCCGCGCATGGCGTTGAAGTGATTCGACGCATGCGTGGAAGCATTGAACTTCCGGGTTCGCGCACGTCGCTGCCACGTCACCACGTTGTCACCGCGTATTCTGTCCATGGGGAATTTGGTCTGATGGTGTGTACACACCTCAGACCAAATGATCCCAGCAGACATGTCCGATGAAAACGGTCCGCGGACTGTTTTCATCGGACATGTCTGGTCGTGTGTACGAGGCCTCAGAAGAGTATGTTTATCCAAGAGATAAGGAATTGTAGCTTTTTCTTTAATAAGAAAAAGACAAATTAAAACAAGACATGTACTCTGACAATTTAATCAGATTGTAATCAGCAAATACCAGCTAGATGGCAACACATTCCCATGCTCCCATGCTAGAATAACTAGAGATGGAGTCAAATATGGATGGAGTCAAATGATAACTGCCACAAAATATAGTATGCCTATGTCATCTGTGAACAAATCTTTAAGCCCTCAAATGGTTGGTGCCATAGCTGGCCATTTGTTCAACACCATGGCAACCGTAGACCTAAACAGAAGCTAAAACGGCATTGTCCTCAGCAATAAGGACTATAGGAGAATTTAGTTCCCCGTTAAGGGCTCGTTCACACAATAACGCCGTGCAGCAAACCAACGTTCCTTGTGTGTTTCCAGCATCATGTTAAAATGCACTGGTGTGTGATCTGCTGCAGGTCTCAATGTATTCCTAACGACACCCAAAACACAGATCACAATGCAGTGTTTTTCCATTGCTCCAGGTGGCATGGTATCACGGTACCCTGTGAACCAGTTGCAGCGTGTTTTTAAAAGTGGTGCGATCCAGTGTGATCAGCCCATTAAAATTAGGCTGAAAGCAGGCTGAAACTCACACCACACTAAAAAGCAAAACACATTCCACTGCGATTCAGGTGTGAACTGGCCCTAAAGGTTTAGGCTTAGCTATTTAGCTATATATTTGGCAAAAAAGGTAACAATAGCTAGTTAACCACTTGCCGACCAGCCACCGTCATTATACGGCGGCAGGTCGGCAAGATCCCGCAAAATGTCGTAGCTGTATGTCGATCCCTTTAAGCGGGATAGCAGGCATACGCTGCATTGTGGGCTGGCGATGCTCGTGACCGGCGGTCGCGATGACTGCTGGCCGCAAGCGTTTGTGGGCACGAGAGGCAAAACAGGGACGTGTGTGTTTAAACACACAAATCCCTGTTCTGTTCTGTGATGAGAGACAGTTAATGAGTTCCTAATAGCTAGGAACCACGATCTGTAATTTCCTCTAGTCAGCCCCCCCCCCTACAGTTAGAAACACACCTAGGGAACACAATTAACCCCTTCATTGCCCCTAGTGTTAACCCCTTCCCTGCCAGTGACATGTTTGTCACACTGATTGCTGTATAAAAGCCAATGGTCCCAAAAATGTGTCAAAAGTGTCCCATGTGTCCGCCATAATGTCGCCGTCCCAATAACAATCGCACATCGCTGCCATTACTAGTAAAAAAAAATATATAAATAAAAATGCTATAAATCGATCCCCTATTTTGTAGACGCTATAACTTTTGCGCAAATCAATAAATATACACTTATTGTGATTTTTATTACCAAAAATATGTAGAAGAATACGTATCGGCCTAAACAGAGAAAAAAATTGCATTTTTTTAAAAAAAATTGTGATATTTATTATACAAAAAGTACAAAATATTGTGTTATTATTTTTTTTTAAATTTTGAAAAAAATAAAAATATATAAATAATAATAATTACATCAATAATATATGCATTCAACTTTCTGAGCATAATAAAATAAATGCACAAACACTATAAATTCCCTTTAAACATTGGTAAATACATGCATAGGTGCCATTACATTTAGTATTATCAGTTGCTATAAAATGTGATCATTTCACCCGATTCATCAAGTAAAGAAACATTTCATATTTGGCAATTTTCTCCTGTCTATTCTTAATCTTAATTTTTATTACTGAAGTCTCATGCCGCGTACATACGGTCGGAATTTCCGACAACAAATGTTCGACCTGAGCTTGTTGTCTGAAAATCCGACCTTGTGTATGCTCCATCGGACATGTGCCGTCAGAATTTCCGACCACAAATGTTTGAGAGCTGGTTCTCAATTTTTCCGACAACAAAAGTTCTTGTCGGAAATTCCGCTCGTCTGTATGCAATTCCGATGCACAAAAATCCTACGCATGCTCGGAATCAATTTGACGCATGCTCGGAATCATTGAACTTAATTTTTCTCTGCTCGTCGTAGCGTTGTACGTGACTGCGTTCTTGACGTTCGGAATTTCCGTCAACATTTGTGTGACCGTGTGTATGCAACACAAGTTTGAGCGAACAAACCGTCAGAAAAAAATCCACGGTTTTGATGTTGGAATGTCCGATCGTGTGTACGCGGCATAACACTACTGCTACCATGTTACTGGAGCAATGCTGGACTTCTGATGCATAATATTAAATAATGCAATTAAGAATGACATTGTTGGAACTGTTATGTGACTTTCAGTTTAGCTCCAGTAACTATAATAAATATTTATGACATCCAATGAGACTTTGCCTGGAAGCACAGTAAAGTAGTGGAGCTTTGAAACCATCTCACTGATTTTGTCCATCTGAAGTTCACTATGAGCTCCACTTGCTGCAATCTCCTGCCTAAATTTTGACTCATGGTGAATGCCACCTACCTTAACTATACTACCAAATATAGTCCAGACTTCTTCAAACCAAAATACTTATTATAATTCAATCATACAAAATTTCAAACAAAAGTTAAAAAGATATTTAGCATGCAAGAAATTGAAATACAATTGTGTTACATGAATAATAATTTACAGACACCATGAAATAATGATCACAAAAAGGTCCTAAACAAGTCCTATAATATTGATTCAATATATTGTGTTGATTGTAATTCTAAACACCTCTTTCACGTATCGCTTATGTGAGCCACTCCATGCACTATATGTTCTCACCTTGCATATTGACCCATATGTAATATAGGTCAAAAACAGCTTTCTCCACCAGGGGGCACAATGCCTTAGATCACTCCCTCTCAGGACAGGAAGATTGGAGATGGCGTTGCGGACGTAACGTGACGCTGTGAGGGTGGGAGGTGCCGGAGCGCTCTATGGCAGCGAGGCAGCGTGTGTGCGGCGGGGATTCGAAAGATGCAGGAATCTGAGGGGATGTCAGAGCCCCGAAGCTAGCCCCGCGCTGCGCAGCGCGACCCTCCGCCAAGACCCAAAAGACCCCTGATGCTATCTGGAAGCAGGCGAACAGACGTCCGATTCCACAGACACGCCGCTCCGGGAGAGAACAGCGGAGGAAGACGGAGGAGGACGGAGCCGAGTGCGGGACGAGAAAAACAAGTCTAGTCGGGTCGGGTGAGACGCTCAGTAGAGCCGAGCAGGGTCGGTTGCTGCACCGACCCCCCCCCCCCCCCCCCCCCTGCCCTCCAGCTATCTAGCCCAGTCTGGGCTGACCCGGTTTGCATACATGTCAAACAGTAAGACAAATGCTGACAACCTGTGGCAGAGATCCATGAGGGAAAATAATTGATTTGTATGTTAATATGACACAGGAAAGATACGGAACCTGAAATTTAAAAAGGAACTGTAATTGATAAGATGGCCATATGGTGAAGCAGGTATTGATGTTCTTTTGTTGCATGAGGAGTAGAAATCTGCATTATTTGAAAAGCGGACACAGAATACAATATCTGCATACCATTGGTGCAGGATCCATAGGAGACTGTGAAATGCTGGTAAATTCTGGTGCTTAAGACGGGGGATACATTGAAAAAAAAAAAAAGTAGGAAAGCGTCGTTTGGACCCGTGGCCTCTCTTGTTGTATGAACATTACTGAGAATAGACCTGTCAGTATATGAGGAACGGGAGGGAGGGAGGAAGATAAACCTCTAAAACTCCTAAAAACCTCCAAATATCCCCCTATACACAAGGAGAGCACCCCCCTCTGTCCTTTCTCAGTGCTCTGTTGTTTTCTGCAGTTTTTTTTTTTTCTTAGTGTTCCTATTATTTATTTATATTTGTTGCTGTGCTGATGCTGCTTGGTTGCCTACTCGCCTATCTGTGTAGCATTGTTACCTCTCAGAATATCCTAGAAAACCTCCAAATATCCCCCTATACACAAGGAGAGTGCTCCCCTCTGTCCTTTCTCAGTGCTCTGCTGGTTTTTGCAGATTTTCTTTCTTAGTGTTCCTAATACTTATTTATTTGTATCGGTTGCTGTGCTGATGCTGCCCGGCTGCCTACTCGCCTATCTGTGTAGCATTGTTACTTCGTAGAATATCCTTGTAGTAGGGAAGGGGAGGGAGACAGGGGAAGGAGAAGGGCAGGAAGGAAACCCCCCTAATAAAAAAAAAAAAAAAAAAAAAAAAAAAAAAAAAAAAAAAAAAAAATTCGCAAAACTGGGGAAGAGAATAAGGCCCTCCAGCAATAGCAGGATGAATAGAACAACAACGAGGGGTGTTACCTCAAAACCAACTAAAAACAACTCAGGGAACAGTTCTATACAGCAATATATGACGCAGGAAGGGAGTCTCAAAAGCCCAGGACTTGCAAAAAAGACTGATAAAAAGAAGAACGAAAGCAAAAAAGGAGTAAGTAGCATGGAAAGCTCTAAAGGTGAAATAACAATAGAAAGTGAGCAAGAGCTCCACAATTTGGAAGAGCAAGTCCAAGACATGCAACCGCCTACAAAGGCAGAGATGAACACAATGCTGCTGAGGATGGAAAATGTTATCAGGACAGAAATTAATAAAGTAAGAACGGATCTTGGCGGGCTCCGCGAAAGAGTGGAAGAGACTGAGAAAAAAATAGAGGAACAGGATCAGGAAATAAATTACCTAAAAAAACAAGTAAGGGCGCTGAGCGACAGCCAAAGATTGGCGGCATATAGGATAGAGGACCAGGAGAATCGCAACAGGCGACAGAACCTGAGAATTAGAGCGATAGTAGAAGAAAAGGAGGAAGACCTGAGAACTATCATGAACACAATATTCAACCCTCTGCTTGAGAGGCCTGTACAATCAAAGCCCCTTAAGATAGAGAGAGTCCACCGAGTAGGGAACCCCCAACAGATAGAGAGGTACGGCCCAAGGGATGTTATCGTGCGATTCAGGAATTATGTCGATAAAGCAGAAATCTGGGGAAGACTCAGGGGGAAATCCCTGAGATATAGAGACACTGAGCTACAAATATTCTCCGATTTGTCCAAAGAAACGTTGGCAAGAAGAAGACATTTGAAACCCCTCTTAGACTTAATGCGGGCACATAATATAAAATATCAATGGGGGTTCCCGGCTTGCCTCATAGGCATAAAGGGCAGTAAAACAGCACGACTTAGGTTCCCGGAGGAATTAAATGAATTTTGTCATAAAATGGATTTAACAGCCCCAGAGTTGCCGGACTGGGTGGACTAGGTGATTTTCTTATAGCCCCGAGGTTGGAGGGGCTGGATTGGGGGGAGGAGGTGGGGTGGAGAGCTGATGGAGCGCCCTAGAGTACCACCACTAGTGAGGAGCCGTAGGTGAAGGAGAGGAGACAACCTATAGCGGCTCTCAGGCCAGGAATGGGCCAGGATGGGGGAGGGGGGGGAAATGGGAGGGGGGAGTGGGGGGGTGGGGGGAGGCAGAGAGACCATCTGACTGACTTCACAAGAAAATATTCCAAACACTTAAAAAAAAAAAAAGACATATGACAGATGTCAAGTTTCTCTCATATAATGTAAAGGGACTAAATTCCCATACTAAAAGACACAAAATTCTCTGTGAATTAACACAGTATAAAACAGATATTGCTTATCTTCAAGAGACCCATATTACTTTGGAATCCAATATAAAGCTCTACTCAACAGAATACCCGATATGGTATTATGGGGATACAATCTCATCGCGATCCCGGGGGGTTGCTATTGGATTCGCCCGTAGAATCCGATTCGCACTGGTGGATAGACAAACAGATCCGGAGGGGAGATTTCTGTTCCTAAAAATAAAACTGGGAGGAGAGATCTATACCCTAGCTAATGTATACGCCCCCAATGTAAACTCGGTTAAATATATTAGTAAAATCATGAGAAAATTAAAAGAATTTGAAGAGGGCCATGTAGTTTTGATGGGAGATTTCAATTTCTGTATGAGCCCAAGCCTCGATAGTACGTCCTGTGCACAGGGGACAAATCGTGAGCAATTAAAAATACTGATAAAACAAATGACACAAAATCAAATGGTGGATATATGGCGGATCCTCAATCCGAGGGCCCGCGACTACACGTTTTTCTCACCTGTGCATGGGACGTACTCGAGGATCGACTATGCCCTCGTAGACCACAGACTTCTAGAGAGGGTGATAGAAGCAAGGTGTGAGATCATGACGTTATCAGACCACGCCCCTATAACCTTAAAAATAAAAACTTCTATACAAAAAGACACTCCACCAGAATGGAGATTGGATGAGAGTCTGCTGGGGGACGAGGAGGTAGTGGAGAGGATACAGAAAGAGTTGGAATGTTATTTTCAGGAGAACGACAAGGAGGGTATCTCAAGAGCATCCCTTTGGGAGGCCCATAAAGCGTATATAAGGGGAATCTTTATTGTAGAAGGGGCAAGGAAAAACAAAATAAGAACGAGTAAATTAAAAACACTAAGGGAGGAGATATATCGGCTAGAACAGGAACATAAGTCACAGGGGCAAAAGAGGGAAATATTTCATAAGTTGAGTATAAGAAGGGATGAATATAGAGCTCTGGCGGAACAAGAAACTAAGAAACATATAGACCGGACAGAGAGAGAAAGATACGTCTGGGGAAACAAACCTAGTAAAAATTTGGCCAGAATGGTAAGAAAAAAGAAAACTAGGAATTTTATAGAAAAAATCAGAGACAGGAAGGGTGACTTAGTATATGCGACAAATAAAATAGCAGAAGTATTCCGGAGCTACTATGAAGAACTTTACGATATCCAACAAAAGATCAGGTGCCCACGTGAAAAAATGGACAAGAGTAGGGAAATACTACAGTTAGCTAATCTCCCAAAATTAGAAGAAGAGGAGGTAGAAGAGATGGAAGGTTCAATAACGGAACAGGAAATAAGGGAGGCCTTAAAAAACACTCCTAAGGGGAAAAGTCCCGGGCCAGATGGCTTCACATCTGCCTACCTACAAAAGTTCAGTACCATCTTAATCCCCAGACTCTGCCAATACTTCAATGGCCTTGGAACTGACTATGAAATGAGTAGAGAGGCTCTAACAGCAACGATTACTGTGATCAAAAAAGAGGGAAAGGATAATACGACCTGTTCGGGCTATCGACCGATCTCACTCCTAAACGCAGATACGAAACTGTATGCAAAAATCTTAGCGGAAAGAATGAAGGGAGCGATGACAGCCATTATCCACCCAGACCAGGTAGGTTTTATACCTGGGAGGGAGGGAAAGGATAATGGTGTGAGGGCGCTCCTTCTCCTGGAGCAGATCAAAGAAAGTGGGACCCCCGGTCTATTCCTGTCGGTTGATGCTGAGAAAGCTTTCGACAGGGTAGACTGGGGATTCCTGATACAAACCCTAGAATTCATAGGAATAGGTCCTGGGATGATAAGGAGAATAAAAACCCTATATTTCCACCCGTGTGCAAGGATCAAAATTAACGGATCCTTATCCGCCCCTTTTGAGATGAAAAATGGGACTAGGCAAGGATGTCCCCTATCTCCCCTCCTCTTCGTCTTAGCATTGGAACCCCTCCTGGCAATGGTCCGACAAAACCCAGAAATCTATGGGGTAGAAGTAGGCGAAGATGAGCATAAATTGTCAGCCTTTGCTGACGATTTATTATTCTACATAAGCAGCCCAAGAGTCACCCTCCCGAAGTTAATAGATACCTTAAAACAATATGGCGAGGTCTCAAACTTTAAAATGAATACAACAAAAACGGAGATTTTGAATATTAATATCCACAAAGATGAAGAACTATATCTGCGGAAGAAATTTAATTTCTCCTGGCAAAGAGAGATAAAGTATTTGGGTATAAAAATGGCAAATACTTTGAAAAAAATATATAGAATAAATTTTATCCCCCTCCTCGACGAAATTAAAAGAGAAATTAAAACTATATACAATAGACCAATATCGTGGTTTGGGAGGATAAATGTGGTAAAAATGGTACTTATCCCCAAAATTTTGTATAAATTCCAAATGGTCCCAATTTATTTGCCTCCGTCATATATTAAAATAATTAACTCCCTTCTAATGAAATACATATGGAACAATAAAAAACATAGAGTCTCTGCCCAAATCCTAAAACGAACCAAGAAAAAAGGCGGCCTGGCTGTACCTGACATTAGATTATACTACAACGCTTCGGTCCTCACACGGGTCATAGAATGGGCTAAAGAGTCACAGGATAAAAGGTGGATAAGTATCGAATGCAACCTAGCGAGGGCACAGTTAGGGAGATTAATCTGGAACCCCCCACACTTTAGAACCCTACACACGTCAACACACGCAATTACACATAACGCTTTAAGGATATGGGATCGACTACACAAACAATTAAAAACTAAATTCAACTCACCCCTTATAGATTTGAAAGAAAACGAATATTTTGCACCTGGGACTAAAGAGGTAGGTGGTAAGTGGATTAAAAATAGAACACAGTTAAAAGACATAACACTAGAGGGCAAAACTATGACCCTTCACGAAATTAGGATTGAAATGGAGGCACTTGGCGAGTGGAGATACCTTCAGTTGGTGTCATTCGTTAAGTGCCTCCCACACCCATTGAGGTCACGAGAGGAGTACACTACATTGGAACAGATGTGCAGTACCGAAAGCTCAAAAGGAAATATCTCCAAAGTATATAAATATTTACAGAAAATAGACGAGTCGGATACGCTAAACTACATACAGAAATGGGAGAGAGACCTAGGAGTTCCAAGGGGGAAGACGACCATAGGGAGAATCCTTAATTTGACTCATACTTCGGCGGTTGATGTAAAAACCGCCGAGATGAACTTCAAGTGTCTGACAGGATGGTACACTACCCCAGATAAAATGGCCAAATTCGGAGTAGGGGAGTCAGAGGAATGTTGGAGAGGATGTGAGGCAAGAGGAACGATGGCCCACCTGTGGTGGGACTGCGTAAAAATTAAAACGTTCTGGGGAAAAGTCTTGGATTTGATAAAAGAGATAACTAAAAAAGAATTGGAAAATAATCCTTGGATAGTCCTCTTTCATGGGGGAGAAACGCCAGTGAACGATTATAGGGGATCACTAATTCCGCATTTGTTGAACTCTGCGAAACGATTGATACCCCTAAAATGGAGAAACCCGGTAAGCCCGCAAATATGGGAGTGGATTGACTCTGTAGAGGGTACTTATAGGAGGGAGAAAGTAAAATACGGTGGCGAAAAGAACAAGGCAGGAAATAAGGAAATCTGGGAAACATGGATTGATTTTAAAAAGTCTCGGAAATACGCAGAAAATATGAGAGAGGAATAAGAATGTAGCAATATAGGAAATAAAAATACTAGGTGGAGTCGGGAGATGGTCTGGGAGGGGTGGGAAGGGTAGTGGGGGGGAGGGAGGGGTGGGAAGGGACTGGGATGGGGTGATGTGCCACGTTATCACGTAATGATAGCATGTTTGATCTCGTATATATGAGGAACGCTCTAGCCCGCTTAAATTGTTAAAGGGCTGAAAGAAGATATGTAAAAAAAAAAAAAAAAAAAAAAAAAAAAAAACAATAAATAAACTACCACAAATGATGCTATACCTGAAATAGAGACGGAATTATGAATAAAATCATGAGCAGGTCTCTTGCTGTGGTTATGTCTGACGTGGAAAAAAAAAAAAAAAAAAAAAAAAAAAAAAAAAGATCACTCCCTCTCTGTTCCTGAGGCCTCGTACACACGACCGAGAAACTCGACGGGCGAAACACATAATTTTCCTCGTCGAGTTCCTTGTTATTCTTGTCGAGGAACTCGACAAGCTTGCTTTGCGTACACACGGTCAAGACAAAATCTCCTCGTTCTCAAATGCGGTGACATACAACGGCCGGGGAAGTTCGATTCCACTGGCTAAACTCTTGGGGCTGCTTTTGCTAATTTCATGTGTTTGTGTGTTAAATAAAAGTTTGGTAAGAGACGATTTGCACTTTTCAGTCTGTTACAGCTTTAAAAATGTGTTATCTCCATTACAAATGCTACTTTTACTCCCGTCTCATATACTTTAATCTGAGCAAGCGCGGGTTTCTTAGCATACAGACGCTCGAGTTTCTCGTCGAAAACCAACCCGACCAGAAACTCGACGAGCCAAATCAGACTCCCCTCGAGGAAATAGAGAACTTGCTCTCTTTTTGGCTCGTCGAGGTTCTCGACAGTTTCCTCGATGAAAATGTACACACGACTGGTTTCCTCTGCAAAAAAATATCTCCCAGCAAGTTTCTTGCTGGTTTTTGCCGAGAAACTCGGTCGTGTGTACGAGGCCTCAGGGTTATTGCTTCCCTTCACTGGCCTTCTATTTGGAATGCCTCCCAATTCCTTGTTTGCAGAGCTGGTGACATCATCATGCCAACGAGAAAGTGCACAGGTGCCAGGAAGAGTGGCACTGTGCGCCAACCATTTCTAAGGGGACATTATCCATGCTATTCAAAGTGTGCACAGGATTGGTGCACATTGAAATTGGACATAAGTGGAAAAAAAGAGAAGAAGGACTTTGGGGTCACACCAAATAGAAGACCTGTGGAGGGAAACAGTAACTCTTGGGAACAAAGTGGAAGTGATTTCCCAGATAGCAAAGATAACTTGCCACACATTTGTGGCAGTTTTGTATTGTTAGGCCTTGTACACACAACCGAGGAACTCGTCGTAAATGAAACATCGTTTTCCTCGACGAGTTCCTTGTCAGGCTTGTGGAGAAACTTGACAAGCTTTCTTTGCATACACACTGTCAAGACCAAATCTTGTTGTTCTCAAACGCGGTGACGTACAACACATACAACGGCAGGGCAAGTTCGATTCCACTGGCACAACCCTTGGGGCTGCTTTTGCTAATCTCATGTTACTGCGTGTTAAGTAAAAGTTTGGTAAGAGACAATTTGCACTTTTCAGACTGTTACAGCGTGACAAATGTGCTATCTCTATTACAAACGCTACTTTTACTGAAGGTGCGCTCCCGTCTCATACTTTATTCTGAGCATGCGTGGGTTTCTTAGCATACATATGAACGTGTTTCTTGTTGAAAACCAGCCCGACGAGGAACACGACAAGGAAATTGAGACTCCCGTCGAGGAAAAAGAGAACTTGTTCTCTTTTTTTTTCTCGTCGAGTTCCTCGACAGTTTCCTCGATGAAAAACATACACACGATCATTTTCCTCGGCAAAAAAGCTCTGCCACCAAGTTTCTTGATGGATTCTGTCGAGGAAAGCTGTCGTGTGTACGAGGCCTAAAGCCCCGTACACACGGTCGGACTTTTGGCCAACCAACTTCAAAATCTGCAACTTTTCGAATTTGTCTGACCGTGTTTACGTTCCATCGGACCAACTTTTTTGGGTTTCATCGGACAAAAAGTTGGGTCTGCGAACGGACCAACTTTCCGGCAACAAAAGTCCGATGGTGCCTTGTCCGACCGTGTCTACAGCAAACCATCGGACTTTTGGACAAAGTACAAATGCGCATGCTCAGAACCAATGTTAAACTCAACCAACAATAGCAGAAGTTAACCAAAGGGTGGCGGTAAAGAGCAAAAAAAACACGTGATGTTGGGAAAGTGTTAGAAAAAGTTTGCAGAAAAGTCCGAGCGTGTGTATGCTATGGGTGTGATCGGACAAATCAATTAGGACAAAAATCCAAGGGAAATTTTGTTGGATGTCCGACCGTGTGTACGAACTTTTAGTCTGTTAACTTGTTGCACATCTTTACTGACAATTTGATCACTTGTAGAGCATTTGAAGCACAAGTTCCAGTTGAAACATTTCCAAGTTCAGCCACAGTGACCTGTGGTGGGATGACTATTGCACACTATAACTGAACCAGACTTGCAGAATGTTTGCAAAGAAAGTTGATCTGGAGTCATCTGGAGACTTGCTGCAATTGTACAACAAACTTGTGAAGCCTGGCAAATCTAGCAATAGTTAATTTTCAAGTCATTTTCAAACTTGCAGCTCAATTGTTTGCTATCTGGGCTAATGCATTGTGCTCCTTGGTGAGGAAAGCTGTTTTTGACCTATATGACATGTGGGTCAATATCCAAGGTGAAAGCATAGAGTATACATACACATGGCTCACATAAGTGATACATGGAAATATGTGTTTAGAATTATAAACAACACAACATTGGAGCACTTTTATGGGACTTCTTTTGGACTTTTTGTAATCATTATTTTATGGTGTCAATGAATTGTTATTCTTGTAAGACAATTGTATAGAAATTACCTGCATGCTGGAATCTGTTCACTTTTGTTTAACATTTTTTAGGATTTAGCTGTATTAAAGTGTTACTAAACCCACAACAGTAAAAATCAGCCTGTATATGCAGTAAAGCATGCTTGTTATACTTACTGTGGAACCTAAGGGGTTAATCCTCTGCATTGTGTAAAAAGGCTGTTCGATCGTGTCTCCTGTGATCATCTCCTTCCATAGGCTCCACTATTTCTCCTGATTTTTATAGAGCCAGGAAACAGGCCGCACATGCTCAGTTTGATGTGTATTGCTAGAGAGTTTTTTTTTTCTTGGGCAGGTGCATGAGATCAGCAAAGAGCCAATTAGCACTGTCCAGACAGAGGGTCAGGGGTCCTGCATTCTCATAGGACAATAGTGGGAGAATGAAAAATCCTCATACAAGCTTTAACCAGACACTTATAGAAGTCACACGACTGCTCTAACTGCTGATAAAAAAGGTATTTAGCAGTTTATATTTACACAAAAAAATTCATTTCCATGTTCTGTGTACTGTGGGAGACCAAATAAATGAATGCAAGGTGTAAAAAAACGCTGTGCTATTATTTGGTACTATATATGGTTAATGTGGCAATACATGACAGTGCTAGTAAGCTACTATTCATTATATTACGAATATAATCGTATATTCCGACCATGTGTATGCCCCATCTGACTTTTTCCGTCGGAAATTCCGAAGTAATTAGAAAGAGAACATGTGAAAAATCGGAAATTACGTTTGTCTGTATGGAACTCCAACGGAGAAAAAAACATGCATGCTCGGAAACAAGTCAACGCATTGAACTTAATTTTTCCAGGCTCGTCGTAGTGTTGTATGTCACCGCATTTTAGGTGACATACAACACTACGACGAGCCTAGAAAAATGAAGTCGGAATTTGGTGTGTCCGTGTGTATGCAAGACAGCTTGAACGGAATTCCGTCGGAAAAACCAGTCGGAGCTTATTCCGACGGAAAAACCTATCGTGTGTACGGGGCATTAAACTTAATTTAATTAATAATTTTTCTTGTTTGAATGTTATTTGGCAAGTAAAGTTGATCAGAAGAGAAATACTGGTCAGTTTGCCAGATTTTGAGTCTAGTCCTGGAATCTCTCTAAACTTGGAACTTTGGTCACCTAAAGAAACATCCGAAACTGACCAGTACACTGCAGGGTTGTCTGAAGGAACATAGTCCGTTCTTAGACACTGGACAGTGAAGGAGTAATTCAAACATTGTGGTGTAGCAGTGTGAATAGCTAGTATATGTGGTAACTTTTAACAATACACAGTCACATCGCAGTTTGTGATGATAGTACACATCTGGCTAATGTTTAGGACATATAGATCTAGAGCACCAGTGTCATGAACCTCTTAAGTTCCCTAGGCTAGAGACAACTACCTTTCTATGCCCTCTTAATTTATGACATTGCCTTCCTTTTCCACTTTTTTTCACATTTATAACATAATCACAAATTGCCCAGGCAAGCAGAGCAGTAAAGCCAAAGCGTGGGAAAGCAAATAAATGTGGTTTATGGTCATCATCTCATCTAGTTTTTAAAAGCTTTAAAAATCGAAATGCTAAAACCAGTGCAAACAAAATACCACATGGTAAAATTATGTTTTTATTAAATGTAAACATTTCCCAAGCAAATGACAGAAATAGGCCTTGTTGCTGGAGACTTTTTTATACTTGTATACTCAGCAGGTTACCCTGTAATGAACAATATTTAAAACAAGATATAGCATTTTTTTATTCTTTAGTTGGAGCAAATCAAACAGAGCAGAGACTGGTCATGACATGGTCATGTTCTCCGTCCTTCTGGCTGATTTTGCAATCAATGTAATGTACAGTAAAACCTTGGTTTGAGAGTAAATATGGAAAGAAATGTTTGGACAGCCGCACTCTGAAAAAACCTTCTCTGTTGCCTTTTATTGGTAGTAAAAGTTTTCAAACACCACACATCACAGCAAAAAACAGGGGCATGCAGCTGACGCGTTTCACACTATTAATTAGTGCTTACTCATGAGTAAGCACTAATCAATAGTGTGAAACGCATCAGCTGCATGCCCCTGTTTTTTGGTGTGGTGTTTGAAAACTTTTACCAATAAAAGGCAACCGAGAAGGTTTTTTCAGTGTGCGGCTGTCCAAACATTTTTGCTTTGTGCATTGCCGGCACCTGTGTTTCTCTGAGAAGATACGGAATCATCCATATACCTATGTCGAGCGGTGACTACAATTTCTCTATTTGGTTTGAGAGTAACTTGGTTTGAGAGCGTTTTGCAAGACAAGCAAAATGTTTTAATACATTTTGCCTTGATATACAAGCAATGTCTTGATATAAGAGTAGCGTCATGTCCCAACTGAGTATAAAAGAGAAGAGAGGAGCCTCTAAGTGTAGCGATATGGTTACATTTAATGAAGGTACAACATTTAGCAACTTATTGCTACACTAAGGCCCCGTACACACGAGAGGATCTATCCGCTGGAATTGATCTGCGGATCAGTTCCAGCGGATAGATCCGCTGGTGTGTACATCCCAGCGGATCTTTTTCCGCTGATTTTTTTCAGCCCGACCGATTTCCAGCAGATAAAAATTTCTTAGCATGCTAAGAAATCTATCCGCTGGAATCGGCTTCAGCGGATCGATCCGGTGGTCTGTACAGACTCACCGGATCGATCCGTCCGATTCCCTCCCTCGCATGCGTCGTAATGATTCGACGCATGCGTGGGTATCCTTATATGACAGCGTCGCGCACGTCGCCGCGTCATCATCGCGGCGACGGCGCGATACGTCATCGCGAAGGGATTTTGGCGCGGATTTCGATCCGATGGTGAGTACACTCCATCGGATCCAAATCCGGGGAAATCCTCGAGAGGATTTATCCGCGGATACGGTCCGGCGAACCGTATCCGCGGATCAATCCTCTCGTCTGTACCCGGCATTAGAGGTGCCTCTCTTCTCTTTTATAAAAAAAATGCTTTGATATACAAGTGCTTTGGATTACAAGCATGTTTCTGGAACGAATTATGCTCGCAAACCAAGGTTTTACTGTATCATCCTTTCTTTTTAAATGAATGCAGGACTAAAAAAATATATAATTTATGTTAATTTTTATATTTGTGTTCACTACTTTTCATGTAGCAGAAACTCAACTCAAAAGACTCAACTGAATGCATTAGATTAGAGTGACTCTTCCCCACTCTTCTGTCTTGTCTGCTCTGTTGGGACAGGGCTTGGAATTTCAATCAGAGAAAAAAATTAGAGAGAGTAAAAAGGCAAAAATCTCCTATTGTGCTCTCTCTTTAGAAAATCCATAATGCTCTGTGACACCAGGGTATTAAATGATTATTGCTAAATAAATGTTACATAAGTAGTAAAAATAGTAAATAGTAAAAATAATAGCTATAAAGCATCAGAATAAAAAATGTCAAAAATAACCCCAAATCATGATATTTTCACTTAGGATACTATAATGACCATAATAAATAATTGCAATATGCCACATTTGTTTGCAATAATAGTACCTGCTGCGGCCCCATTTCTTGATATTGAGTTCAGCTGCACATTGGCCTCTTCTCTCTATATTGTGATTTTTTTTTCCTGCTTTGTTTGGAGTTTTTCATTCATACCTTTTACCTTTTACAGTGTTCTGCCCAAAAAAACCAAAAAAACATTAACCTCTTGCCGACCGCGATTTTGCATTGCGGCCACTAGCGGCGTGTGCCCCCTCTGCTCGCCCCTGGTGCTGATGTAAAATGCCCAGCGGGTGCGATTACCGCCGGGCACCCGCAATCGCTCGTGACAGAGCGAGAACCGGGAACTGAGTGTGTAAACACAGCTCCCGGTTCTTTCAGGGGGAGAAATGACTGATCGTATGTTCATAAAATGTATGAACAGCGATCTGTCATTTCCCCTAGTCAGTCCCACCCCCCTTCAGTTAGAACACAATGAGGGAACATAATTAACCCCTTGATCGCCCCCTAGTGTTAACCCCTTCCCTGCCAGTGACATTTTTACAGTAATCAATGCATTTTTATAGCACTGATCGCTATAAAAATGCCAATGGTCCCAAAAATGTGTCAAAAGGGTCCAATGTGTCCGCCATAAGGATAAAAATCGCAGATCGCCGACATTACCAGTAAAAAATAATTATTAATAAAAATGCTATAAAACTATCCCCTATGTTGTAGACACTATAACTTTTACGCAAACCAATAAATAAACGCTTATTGTGATTTTTTTACGAAAAATATGTAGAAGAATACGTATCGGCCTATATTTTTATATATATATTTTTTTGGGGGATATTTATTATAGCAAAAAGTAAAAAATATTCATTTTTTTTCAAAATTGACGCTCTATTTTTGTTTATAGCGCAACAAATAAAAACCGCAGAGGTGATCAAATACCACCAAAAGAAAGCTCTATTTGTGGGGGAAAAGGACACCAATTTTGTTTGGGAGCCACGTCGCACGATCGCGCAATTGTCAGTTAAAGCGATGCAGTGCCGAATCGCAAAAAGTGTCCCGGTCATTGACCAACAAAATGGTCCAGGGCTGAAGTGGTTAAAAGCCTGCAGCTACACATACTACAGCTGCCAGCTTTTAATAATAGGACACTTACCTTTCCTGAAGTCCAGCTATGTCGGCACCCGCAGCTTATGTTTCCATCAGCTGTCGGGTGCTCCGACCCAATTGCGGGTACAGGAACCCGGCAGGGTAGCCTTTCGGCTTCACGCTGGGAACCCTACTGAGCATGCGCGAGGCCCCGCTCCTCTCTCCTATTGGCTCGGCGGCTGGGGGAGGAGGAGGGAGCCCCACGGTGATGTCACAGCTCCGCGGCAGGGACTCCCGGAAGTGCAAAATGATACCTGTCAAAGATGGGTATCCCCCCCCCCCTCTCGAAAGGTGCCAATTGTGGCATCAAAAGGGGGTAGGAATAAGATGAGCGGAAGTTCCACTTTTGGGTAGAACTCCGCTTTAACACACCAATTTGTTTATAATTCAGGGATAATAATAGTTTTAGCAGTAACATACAATAATTGACAATCACAATATTATTATTATACAGGATTTATATAGCGCCAACAATGTGTGCAGCGCTTTACAACATCAGGGAAGACAGTGCAGTCACAATACAATTTAATACAGGAGGGATCAGAGGGCCCTACTCGTTGGAGCTTACAGTCTAGAAGTTAAAGCCCTCAAATTAAAATGGAGATTTAACCACTTGCCTACTGTGAACATACACCCCCTTCCTGCCCAGACGAGATTTTAGCTTCCGGCACTGCGTCGCTTTAACTGACAATTGCGCGGTCATGCGACGTAGCTCCCAAACAAAATTTGCTTTCTTTTTTTCCCCACAAATAGAGCTTTCTTTTGGTGGTATTTTGCCTACAAAATAGGGAACACAATGATTTTATTTTTTATTTTTATTTTTTACTAGGAATGGCGGCGATCTGCGTTTTTTTTTTTCGGGACTGCGACATAATAGTGGACACATCAGACACTTTTGACACATTTTTGGGACCATTCACATTTATACAGTGAACAGTGCTATAAATATGCATTGATTACTGTATAAATGTGACTGGCAGGGAAGAGGTTAACCACTAGGGGGTGGGGAAGGGGTTAAATGTGTGTTCTAACTGTGGGGGGAGCGGTGTGACTGGGGGAGGTGACCGATCTGTGTCCCTATGTACAAGAGACACAGATCGGTCTCCTCTCTCCCTGACAGGACGTGGAGCTCTGTGTTTACACACAGAGCTCCACGTTCCCTGCACAGTTACTGGGCAATCGCGGGTGTCTGGCGGCCATCGCGGCCGCCGGGCACTGTGTTCCCAGTGACGCAACGGGTGCGCACGCGCCCTAGAGGCTTTAAATGACAGGACGTCATATGACGTCCTGTCGGAACAATAGAGCATTGCTGAAATGACTGTTTATAGGGTATGGAGACATAATAGTTAACTGATTCCTTTTAAAATTGATTAAAAATAGATAAAAATCAATCATATAATGTACCTGCAGTTTCATTTTTGCATCTAGTTTCGTTTTTGCATGTTATCCTGCCTCTGTGCTAGACAGAGCCATAGAACAGTGATGGTTTGGAAAATGAAACTAGAATCTCCCAGTACTGTGGTAATCAGGAAACAGACAACCAGGAAGTGTCCAGAACAGAGAAGAATTACAGCAACATCAGAGCAAAAACGAACAATGAGGACATGAAACCAGGACTGCAGTAAGGTAAAGGAAGCTATTTAGCTAAAAAAGAAAATTCCTTTAGTGACCCTTTAATGTGTTACTAAACCCAGGACCCTGCATTCACTATATCTGGTCTCCCACAGTAAACCGGACATGAAAATGCAATTATTTTATATTTAAATACCTTTTCTCATCAGCAGTATATAGCAGTCTTGTGACTTCTATCAGTGTCAGGATCAAACAACCTTTTTACACAATGCTCAGGATTAACCCATTAGGTTCCACAGGGAGTATAACAAGCATGCTTTACTGCATATGCAGACAGACTGTTTAGAAACACTTTAAAGGATAAGTTCACCTTCTTTTTTTTTATTTTATTTTTATTCCAGCCCCCCTATGTACCAATATAGCATTAGTGTATGGTCATCTTTATACAAGTACATACAGTGCCTTGCAAAAGTTTTCACCCCCCTTGGCTTATTACCTATTTTGTTACATTACAACCTTTAGTTCAATGTTTTTTTTTTATCTGAATTATATGTGATGGATCAGAACACAATGGTCTAAGTTGGTGAAGTAAAATTATAAAAATATATACATAAAAAAAAAATCTGAAATAAAAAACTGATAATTGGCATGTGCGTATGTATTCACCCCCTTTGTTATGAAGCCCATAAAAAGCTCTGGTGCAACCAATTACCTTCAGAAGTCACATAATTAGTGAAATGATGTGCACCTGTGTGCAATCTAATGCCGCGTACACAAGATCTGAATTTCTGATGGAAAAAGTCAGACGGACTTTTTCCGTTGGAAATTCCGACCGTGTGTATGCCCCATCTGAGAAATTCCATCGGAAATTCCGATGAATTCCATCGGAGTTTAAATATAGAACATGTTTTATTGTACTCCGATGGAATTCGTCGGAATTCCGATGAGCTTTTGGTCGGGCAAGAGCCAGATCGTGTACGCGGCATAAGTGTCACATGATCTGTCATTACATATACACACCTTTTTGAAAGGCCCCAGAGGCTGCAACACCTAAGCAAGAGGCACCACTAACCAAACACTGCCATGAAGACCAAGGAACTCCCCAAACAAGTAAGGGACAATGTTGTTGAGAAGTACAAGTCAGGTTTAGGTTATAAAAAAAATCCAAATCTTTGATGATCCCTAGGAGCATGTAATGGTGGGTAAAACAATTGTGTGTATACAACTTTTTGGGTAGAGTTGCGCTGTAAATATGCAGCAAAATAAGAAATAAAAAACTTACATTTTCTCTCCCTGCATATATGTTTCAAATGCGTATAACAGATCTGAGGATCACCTCCAGAAAAAGTACTATGCAGTTTTTCATTGGTGTATTAATGGTAAATGTGTGTCCATCTGATTTATTTTTTCTATTTGTGAATACATCATACTATATACGAGCCCCTCATTCATTTCTTCCTCAGCTGAAGTCACTGATTTTACAGTGCTTACAAATCTCATCTTGCACCTTCCTACTTGGATCCTGTAGGTATTTGTTCATGTGTTGGTACTGATAATGATGAGCCAGATCTCCATCTAGTGGTCCAAAAGGAACACCACAGCAATCCAGGGTCTAGAGATATACACTGTATATTAACCAAAGATAAAGGATAAATGCTACAAATACAACAGAAAATCAAGATAAATTAGTCCCTTGTCTATTACTGTAAAAACATATTGCATTCAGTTAAAAGTATTTAATTAAATATACACCAATTGCTCTTTAGGTTATCTTTCAGATTTAACTGTTTCTAACACAAATAAAAAAAAAAATGCCCACCCCTGGGAGACAGCAAGTGAAGTTGACTAATTGCTTTGAACTCACTGCTAACGTACAATAGCTATTTTCATTAGTATATTCGTTCAAAACCTGCTAGCGGCACAATGCTTTTTATCACAAAAACAATAAAGCAAATGCACAACATTAATCCTGCATGATAATATGACATGCACAAGAGATATGTCTGTGACCCTGAAAACAAAGATTATTCCAATAATGATAACAGAGCCAGACCATTTATCTCGAACACAGAAATTATGTTTTAAATCCATCTGCTAAATAAAAATATGCATTACCTAATGATTGTTCCAATGATTCATTGGTAATTGAACACAATTTGAAAGATGTGTTAAAACGCCATAACTTATTAAAAACTTAAGTTTTATATAGTAACTAGCTGAATACCCGGCGTTGCCCGGTCTTCCTATCTTAACCTTTTGGGGAGGAAAATCATAGTAATATAAATATACCCATCTTTTATATAAGGGTGTAGGTAAGGGTTAATTTAACTGTCATATATTTTTATTTGGCATATAAGTAATATGTGTACCAGGTATTATTGAAATATCTCCAGGCGTACAGAAGTTATGTGGGAACATACATTTCCCATTGATTTGCATGCGACTTTAAACAAAAACCCCGACCCTCACAAATGGGGGTAGTTAAGGGATAAATTAACTATCCTATAGTTTAAGTGGACATATAAGTAACATGTGACCAAGTGTTATCGAAATATCTACAGCCGTTTGGAAGTTATGAAGTAACATGTATTTCCCATAGAGTTGAATGGGACTTTAAAGGAAAACCCCGACCATGGCAAATGGGGGAGGGTAAGGGTTAAACCACCTATCCTATGTTTGTTGCTGACATATAAGTAACATGTGTGCCAAGTTTCATGTTAATATCTTTAGCCGTTTGGACGTGATGCTGGAACATACATACATACACACACGTTGAGTTTTATATATATAGATATATTTCTATCACCATATGGCTTTAGCTTTCACATATAGAGTTCCTATTGTTTGACACGTTAGAAGGCCTACTTTATAAATAGGTAGGTAGGGAGTAGGTGGACCTTTTATTCATCTCTATGCTCCATTCCTATAGCAATTTCCATTGCAAAAAGCCATAGTGCAGGAGTAAGCCAGGGCTAGGAGGAATTGTTAATGAGTGCCCACAAAATATGTCAAGACTTTACACTGCTTAGCTCCGGGCTGATGTCATGCCCCGTGGTTGTGCATTAGCTCAAGCTTCCGGCGAAACATCAAAGTCACCATTGGGTGGATAGAAGGCTGCTGCAATGGAAACAGAACCCCTGAGGACTTTACACAAAACCCTATGGAACCCTAATTAAGAAACCCTGATGTTTTTACTGTAAAAAAAAAAAAAAGAAACCCTGGTGTAAGCAGATACACAACATAAAGTACATACTCATAGCTCAGGACTTTTAATACACTTATGCCTCATACACACGACCGAGAATCTTGTCGTAAAAGAAACGTTTTTCTCGACGAGATTCTTGTCAAGCTTTCCTTGCATACACACTGTCGAGACAAAATCTCGTCGTCCTCAAACGTGGTGATGTACAACACATACGACGGCACTATAAAGGGGAAGTTTAATTCCACTGGTGCCACCCTTGGGGCTGCTTTTGCTAATCTCGTGTTACCGCGTGTTAGTAAAAGTTTGGTGAGAGACAATTCGCGCTTTTCAGTCTGTTACAGCGTGACGAATGTGCTATCTCCATTACGAACGCTAGTTTTACCGAAGGTGCGCTCCCGTCTCATACTTGATTCTGAGCATGCGCAGGTTTCTAAGCATACACACGAACGTGTTTCTCGTCGTAAACCAGCCCGACGAGAACCACAACGGGAAAATTGAGACTCCCGACTAGAAAAAAGAGAGCAGGTTCTCTTTTTTTCTCGTTGAGATCCACAACAGTTTTCTCAACGAAAAACATACACACGACTGTTTTTCTCGGCAAAAAAGCTCTGCCAGCAGTTTTCTTGATGGTTTTTGTCGAGGAAAACGGTTGTGTGTACGAGGCATTACAGTTGGCATCAGGAGCTGCATTAACCATGACCAAGTATATTGCTGTTAAACCTGAATAATGTTTTGGGATGAGAAAAATAACCTACAGGGGATTGTGAAATAATAACATTACACGCTTTTAGGTATGTATCTAATAATAGTCTGTAGCACTGACCCCCGAAGGAGCTGCTGGTTTAATTTGGGCCTGCACTCTACTAATAAACCCCACTAACTTGGCTCAATCCCCTTGGCACAGCTGTGATGCAATGCAATACAATACAATGTAAGACAATACAAAATACCTGTATTATAACCCCAGGATCCACTGACTGCACTTGGAGTGAGAAAAACAGTACGCCACAACAACTGGATACTTAACCAGAGATATATTTTACTGTGAAATATGCAAATAAGTGATTACAGTAATTGTGCTGTCATCCCAACGTAAGACGACAGCACAATTGATTTAAACATAAGCTATTTGAAAACAGTATACATAAACATTTTATACCTGGGAGCTCCCCCTTCTTTATTAGCTATGCGTGAGATCTCACTTAAAGTACTTGGTCTTGGATCTTCTTTTCTTCGCTAGCTAAAGTGATTTGTAATCCACAGTTTTGATGAGTCAAATTGAAGTGAAAATGCTCCTGGTATAACTGCAACAACTATTTTAAAATCGCTTGAAACGTCAAATTAGATAGGCCTCAAGCCTTCTCAGTTTCAGTTCCTCTGCTCCTCTGTGGAACTATAAATCCCAGTGAGGCCTGTATATGAGTCTAACTGTGTGTAAACTTAGCAAACTGTGGGTCGTGACCCGCTCACCCACTGGATCGGAGCTCCGGGTAGTAACTTTTGTTCAGGGTCCTGTGACTGCAACTTGCTTCTCCGTCAGCTCTGTTCAGCTCCGCTGGATGGATCCGGTTCTCTGATGCTCGGATGAGTGTCTCTCGGTCTCTGCAATCCGGCCACTGTCCTCTAGCTCTCCGAGCTCAGCCTTCGCTCCCCAGCAGCTCGGCATCAGCATCCAGAAGGCTTTTGTTTACACTCCTGTCTCCCCTCGTCTCCAAGGCAACCAAAAACCTCAACAAAACATCTCTCTGCATTACCAGTATTTGGGTCTCTCCTCGTCTCCAAGGCAACCAAAATACTAAACAAAACATCTCTCTGCATTACCAGTATTTGGTCACTAGATGGCTCCAAATACTTAAACATAGCAATGTCCATAGACGTTGTATTAAAGTATGCAAACACACATCAATATACAAGAATGTCAGCGCTACACACTCCCCCTACTTTATCTCTTTGGTCCTCCAAAGAGGTTCAAATTGCTAACTCTATTCTGCATTTTAGCCTCTATACGGTTATACAATACAGACAGAGGAGCTTCCCACCAATTGTCATATGATGGGGAGCTATCCTGTGCACTCACAGCTGATACTACTGTGTCTGGTACAGATGTGCCAAGGGGTGAGGTGGGGTTGTCCCTTACTGAATCAAAAGTAGAGGGACCAGACAGTTCAAGGTTTCTTTTGCTGACAAACTGAGATGCTTCAGAGCATTCGCCCAATGTATCATAAGTCAGTCTGCGTGGTGGGCGAATGTCTCTCTTTGCTCTTTGCACTTTCGGGGTATCCATTCCTTTTTGACAAATGTCGTCATCCCTCCTCTCAGTGACTAAAAATGGAGAGTAAATAAGAGTACTGGGCTCTTCTGCAAGATGAGTTGCCGGCACAAATTCTGGGGCCTCTGCCCTGAGAGTTCCGTTATTATCCTCCTCTACTTCTGAAGAGATATCAGCATCTGTTTCTGAAGTTTCCGGAGGCCACAGCCAACTCATCTCCACTTCCTCATCTTCATCTGTAGAGGGTGCAAGCTGAGATCTGGTTATTGGCCTACACACATCGGTGGATGTGGATGGGAATTCCTCCTCTGTGCTTATCCTGACTGCCTCAGTGAGAGGTAAAAGGTGATTCCGATGCCAGGTTTTTATTGGCCCAGTGTTTCCTTCTGGCTTGATTTCATACACTGGGAGCCCTGGAAGCTTCCTACACACAACATAAGGCTGTGATCTCCAACGATCAGCCAACTTATGCTTGCCTGGGATGCCTAGATTCCTCAGCAAAACCCGGTCACCTGGTTGAAGATCCTGAACTCTTACTTTCAGGTCAAAGTTTCTCTTGTTCCTGTTGACTCTGGAGTTCGAGGTGGCTTGAGCCTGCTCGTAAGCTATCTTCAGGCTCCTCCGCAGCCTATCCACATACCCTCTATGGGAGGTCTCTGATGTGTGATCCAAGGAGGAACCAAAAGCCAGGTCCACTGGTAATCGGGCTTCACGGCCGAACATCAATGTGTAAGGTGAATACCCAGTGGCGTCACTTTTGGTACTGTTGTAGGCATGAACCAGTGCAGTAATGTGTTTACTCCAATGGGGTTTCTGTTCCGCAGTCAACGTCCCCAACATATTCAGGAGAGTCCTGTTGAACCTTTCCGGTTGAGGGTCCACTTGTGGGTGATAAGGAGTAGTCCTGGACTTTTGTATGCCTAGTAGATCCAACAGTCTTTTTATTAATTTGCTCTCAAAGTCCCTTCCTTGGTCCGAATGTATCCGTTGAGGTAAGCCATAATGGACGAAGAACTTTTCCACGAGAGTCTTTGCTACTGTGGTTGCTTGCTGGTCTCTAGTAGGAAATGCTTGGGCATAACGGGTAAAGTGATCTGTTACCACCAAGATGTCCCCCTGCCCACTCAGATCGGATTCCAAACAAAGAAAGTCTATGCAGACCAGGTCCATTGGTCCCTGGCTCTCCAAATGGCCCATTGGGGCAGCCCTCTGGGGCAATGTCTTTCGTTGTATACACCTGAGGCAGGAATGACAGTAACTCTCCACTTCTTTCCTCATGTGAGGCCAGTAGAACCTGTCCCTTACTAGTTGGAAAGTCCTCTCGGCTCCCAAATGACCATGATGACCGTGTAAAGCAATCAGTACCCAGCCACTTTGCTTCTGGATCATCAGAGGGGCCCCTTCGGTAGACCACCCCTTGTTGCAACTGCAACCGATCCCATTCTTTCAGTATCAGCCGGGCTTCCTTCTTGGGGCTCTTCTGCAGCACATCAGACTGTTGATGTTCCAATGCCTTCAGCACCAGCCCACACAGTGGATCTTCCTCCTGATCTCTCCTGAGATCCTTTCTGGATAGCTTGGGGAGACCCTCTTGTACAACCTGGGAGACGTTGCAATAGCACCTGGGTACTCCCGCTGAGGATACTCCCACTTCTTCAGCTCTGGCCCCACCTCTCCCGTGTAGACTTGTCCCTTCACAAAGGGCTCTTACCCCCTCTGGAGTAAGTTGAGTCCAGTCTTCTGATGGATTTCGGGGGTCATGAGGCCTTCTTGATAGAGCATCCGCATCTCGATTACCAACCCCTGGTCTGTACTTCAGGCTGAAGGTAAATGCAGAGAGAGCAGCTAGCCACCTGTGACCGGTGGCGTCCAGCTTTGCAGTGGTGAGCAGGTATGTGAGGGGGTTGTTGTCCGTCTTTACCACAAATTCAGCCCCGTAAAGGTAATCCTTCAACTTGTCTACCACTGCCCACTTCAGAGCCAGAAATTCAAGCTTGTGAGTCGGATAGTTTCTTTCGGCAGGAATCAAACTTCTGCTCACATAGGCGATCGGCTGCAGATGCCCTTCATGTTCTTGATAGAGCACTCCTCCCAGTCCGTCACAGCTGGCATCCACATGCAACTCGTATGGTTTGGCAGGGTCTGCATAGGCCAAAACCGGAGCAGTGGTAAGGCTCCACTTCAATTGTCTGAAGGCTTCCTCACATCCTGGAGTCCACTGGTCCTGGATGGACTCTTTCTTCCTTCTGGGCCCTTCTTTTGGCTTCCTTGACTGATCTGGGCTTACACTAACTTCTTCCTGTTTCTTCAGGAGCTCAGTGAGTGGGTGGGCTATTTTAGCGAACCCCTCCACGAACCTTCTGTAGTACGAACAGAAGCCTAAGAATGACCTGAGTTCAGTCACGTTGGTGGGCCTTGGCCAAGAAGTGACAGCTTCTAATTTCTTGGGATCGGTTGCCACTCCCTCTTCAGACACAATGTGTCCCAGGTAATTCACTGAGGGCTGGTAGAACTGGCATTTTTCCATAGAGAGCTTCAGACCTTCATCATGAAGTCTCTTCAGGACCTTCTCCAGGCGTTCTTCGTGCTCTTCCAACGTTCTTCCAAATACTATGACGTCATCCAGGTAAACTAGTACTTCAAGTAGGTTCATGTCACCCACTGTTTTTTCCATCAACCTCTGGAACGTTGCTGGGGCCCCAGACAGGCCTTGCGGCATCCGGTTGAACTCAAAGAATCCGACTGGGGTGATAAAAGCGGTCTTCTCTTTGTCTTCAGGGCACATGGGGATCTGATAATACCCACTCTTTAAGTCCAGCACACTGAACCACTTCGCTCCCGACAGGCTCTGCAGAGCATCCTCTATCCGAGGTGTGGTGTACTGGTCAGGAATGGTCCTCCGGTTCAGGGTCCTGTAATCGATACATAGGCGTAGGGACCCGTTCTTCTTCCTGACCACCACTATTGGGGAGGCATAAGGACTCCCGGATAATGCCAGTCCTCTTGAGTTCAGCCAGTTGTTCCCTCAAATCTTCCAGATCTCCCAATGGGATTCGCCTAACCCTTTCACGAAACGGCTTGTCTTCCTCCAGTCGAATTCGGTGGGTGGCACTCTTTGCCAAACCCACATCAAATTCACTTTTTGAGAAAGCTGCCCTCCATCTCAGAAGTTGGGCTTTAGCTCTTTCTCTCCATGCAGGAGTAAGAGGCGTATTCTTTGGGCAGAATTCTTCTACAGGGATTTCTGCTGCTGGTCCTTCCGTCGAACCACATGCTGCGACTGGAGTTGCTGGGCTGACCTGTCCTAACAGTAGTCTGGCTGGCACCCTCACTGGCACAGCTGCTGTGTTGCGAACACTGACTGGAACTTTGCCGTGAGTCCTCTTCAATGCCCTGGTGGGAAATACTGCAGGGATAAGTTCTAACCCCTTTTTTTCTTCCTGGCTTGTATTTTCAAGGACAATGAAAGGACCTGTTTTTTTCCAGCTTAACTTGACGGAGGCTCTCAGGCAGACTACTTCACCCGGCTGGACTAACCTCTTTTCCCTATCCAGGAGCCAGATTTTTCCCACTCCCTCTTCAGGAGCCTCTTCCTCCTGTCTAAGGTCTCGGTATGTCTGGGCCAACATTGGATGTATTTTAGTTGGGAGGGTCCCCTTCTGCAGCACAAGCGGTGCAAGTAGCCTCCTCACCAAGTTAGTGTTCGTCCCAATGATGAGGGAATTTTTGTCAGCCCCTGGGGGACGAGGGCACACTATGGCCAAGGTGTCGAAAGTCTCAGCCTCTCCTGCTGTACTTGGGTCGAAGGTGAGTCTGACCGGCAGGTAACCATCATATGGGAAGTTCTGGGTGCCTAATCCCCATATCTCTAGTTCCTCCAATTTCTGTAACGGCAGGTGCTTGAGATGTCTGTCATAGAAATCCCTGTAGAGCAAGGTTACTTGGGCTCCAGTGTCCAGCAGGGCTTTCGTATAAATCCCCTCTACTTGGATGGGAACAATTGGGGAGGGTCCCACTAGCTTGGGGGGAAATCCACTGATTGCAGTACCTTTGACCTGCCTGGTGGCTTGTACCTTCGCCTTTGGTTTTGGGGGTCTCTCTCTTTTCCATCCTGGCTTGTTGGTGACCTCAGTGGTCAGGGGTATATGAGTCGGTGTGGAGTTCGCTATTGCAACCGGGCGCCCAGTTGACTCCTTCACTGGGGCCCTCTGAAGTTTTTCCCCCAGTTGTTTGGATTTTGTTTCAGTAACTGGGCTTGGGCACACTCGCCTGAGATGTCCTACTCCTCCACATTTGAAGCAGACTCTCTGTGTTTGTTTCATAGGATGGTTAATGGTAGGAGTCTCTGGAGCCTTGAGTGGCAGGACTTCTTCTGTCTGGGGTTTCACCAGACGAGTCATCAACATGGTCATCATCTCCAGTATTTCTTTCTGGGTCTGGAACAGCTTCTCCAGTTCAGTCTGACCTACGGGTAGGTGGTGAATAGGTGAAAGCCATGATCCCTGTTCAACGCTTGTTGCCAATACATTAAGTTCCTGAGTGTCTGAGAGGACACCTATCTGCTGTATTTTAGCACTTGTGGTGCTAGGAGGTTGAAGTTTCCCCTGTTTTTGGTCCCTCTCAATCTCCATTTTATCCGCTTCATTCACTTTCTCAATGAGGACCTCATCCGGAGTTGAGGGATCTTCCAAATACTGCTTCAGTTGTAGCTTGATATAGTCACTCCTCAATCCCGTAGTCACAGATCTCCTAAATTTCCTCTTAACTAGCTCGGCTCCAAAATGCTCTCCATTTCCTTCTTCCTTTGATGTGAACAGCAGGTGGTCCTTGAGCTCAATGGCCCGAAATAGGAAGTTCTGAGGAGTCTCTCTACTATCCTGTGTCATATTTATCAGTCGATGAAACAGCTCAGTGGCATCTTCCTCCTCATAATAGCTTTTCAGTATCCTCTTTAGCTGGTTCAAGGTCAATCCACTCTTCCTCTCCAACATGCCCCTAACACTTGAACCTGGGCTGATGGCATGGATTACAGCCTCTCTAATTTCCAATTCCAGATATCCTTTCTGTAGCCCCAACTCTATTTGGTGTAGGAGGCTGGTGTAGGACAGTTTGTCCTTCTGCCCTCTTTCTCCTATCTGGCCGTCAATGTGGAAATCCTTCCGGATGGTTACTTCCTGCAAGCGGCCCTGGGTGCGTTTCTTCAGTACCTTCCCAGTGTTGGGCGTTATATGGCCATCTTTCTGGTCCTCCAAAACGACACGTAACCCATTAATGCGTTCAGCTATCATACTGGAGGTCTCCTGAAACCTCTCCTGTATGTTACAGTATTGTCGCTTCAGATCAACCAGCTGTCGTTCTGCCAGTGATTTAACAGCAGCCTCTGCTTTCCTGTCTAAAGGTTCTAACTGCTTTTGACTGGGAGAGCGCCCTTCATGTTTGCTGGGGTGTGTCAGGTGGAACTCTGTCTTTTCGGACAATTTTATACTGGCACCGTGGAAGTTTTCAGGGACATCCCGTTCCCACTCTATCAGTGCATAGGTGCAGTCGGTCCCAGGATCGGGTTTCACTGCGACCACATAAGCCTTTTTGTCCGGGGACAATGCTTGTACCACCTCTTTAATTTGTTTCTTTCCCCAGTTGCTCCCTGGAAGTTCAATGACCACGCTCGCTTCTGAGCGTGTCCCTTCTGCTTCGCACCATTGGACTACTTTGATGGGGTCCATGATAATGTGAAGGGGCGGGCTTGCTTGTAGAGTGACAGGAATCCCGGACGAGCCCCCACGTGTAGCACTCTCCTCTGTGGAACTATAAATCCCAGTGAGGCCTGTATATGAGTCTAACTGTGTGTAAACTTAGCAAACTGTGGGTCGTGACCCGCTCACCCACTGGATCGGAGCTCCGGGTAGTAACTTTTGTTCAGGGTCCTGTGACTGCAACTTGCTTCTCCGTCAGCTCTGTTCAGCTCCGCTGGATGGATCCGGTTCTCTGATGCTCGGATGAGTGTCTCTCGGTCTCTGCAATCCGGCCACTGTCCTCTAGCTCTCCGAGCTCAGCCTTCGCTCCCCAGCAGCTCGGCATCCGCATCCAGAAGGCTTTTGTTTACACTCCTGTCTCCCCTCGTCTCCAAGGCAACCAAAAACCTCAACAAAACATCTCTCTGCATTACCAGTATTTGGGTCTCTCCTCGTCTCCAAGGCAACCAAAATACTAAACAAAACATCTCTCTGCATTACCAGTATTTGGTCACTAGATGGCTCCAAATACTTAAACATAGCAATGTCCATAGACGTTGTATTAAAGTATGCAAACACACATCAATATACAAGAATGTCAGCGCTACAAAAAAACATACACACGACTGTTTTTCTCGGCAAAAAAGCTCTGCCAGCAGTTTTCTTGATGGTTTTTGTCGAGGAAAACGGTTGTGTGTACGAGGCATTACAGTTGGCATCAGGAGCTGCATTAACCATGACCAAGTATATTGCTGTTAAACCTGAATAATGTTTTGGGATGAGAAAAATAACCTACAGGGGATTGTGAAATAATAACATTACACGCTTTTAGGTATGTATCTAATAATAGTCTCTAGAAAAAGTACAAAGTAGGCTATATGTAACTTTGATCAACATCTGTTTTTGTGGGATCCATATGGATTCTCTTGAGGGTTATCTTGAGAATTACGAGAAACTTACTAAACCATCTGCTCGTAACTCCTACTCAATAGATTTTTGTGATTGCAGCATGACGTTAAGAACTCTCATAGGTTACAGTCTTACAGATGTTCAGAACATAGTGAACTATAAAGTTCTATATTCTTTCATTCTTTGTTTGCAACACATGAAAAACATAGCTTCTATGGAGTGGGCTTTGAGGGTTGGAACTCAAAACCATAACCTAAGTGGTAAACTTGGTTCATTGCTTTTTGAGGACTACTCAATATAGTAATGGCTTAAGTAACTTGCACCAGCTAAGGAAAACTAAAGCAGCTGTGTGAAGGTTGTTTAGTTGGATCTGTCTTTGCTGCAAATGAGAAGTTCTGGGTGCACAGTCTGCCACTGGTGCCCAAAAAACTTGCATGGAACCATCTTCTCTCTTAAAAAAAAGAGTTAACTTTGTTTTTGGAATGTTATGGAAGCAATGGCACAAAAAAAAAACAATTGGCATAAAAGTGCAATAATTAAAATAGAATGAAAGGCAAAACTTTTTTTATTTTATTTTAAATAGAGTAACATAGGATTTTAACATATGTTACTTTTATTTTTGCCATTTGGGTCCCATTGGGGACATTTCACTACTTCCTGTCCCATAGGCAAAACAAGAAGTGAGGGGAAATCCATTCAACGTAAGGGGATCCCTTTTTGGCACAGGATCACCAGGACTAGCATCTCCATTGGAAGATTTGCCCTTTATTACTGTTCTGGGTACAACCAAAACTTTGGGTTTTTCTTTTACTTTCACTTTCGGTGTTAATGGTAAACAGGATAAATAGAGAAGGTGAATCTCCCTAACGGGGGCATAGACAGTAGTAAAACAAGATAGATATTCTAATCCCTCTCTTTCTGTCTTTAGTTTAACATGAATCTTGTGGAAGAGTTTTTACTTTCTTTTGGCCACTCTGGCATACATTGATTATAATTTAATGTAATTTGATCAACAAGATGACTTAATTTATGCATCTGTTCTAAAAAAGTAATCCCTTGGATTTAAAAGTCACGCTTGTTAAAAAGCCTTTGCTATATAGGTTGAAGAATTCAAAGAGGACCTGAACTGTGGAAGCTGTGGTCAGAAAAAGGCAACCAATAAAGACACACTAAAATAAAGGTACTTATAAGCAATCTTGAATATGGGGTGATGGACTGATGAATAGGGTTGTTGATGAAGAAGTTAAAGTGGTAACTAATATGCCTGGAATTCCACTTTAAAGTGTTACTATACCCACAATAGTAAAATCAGTGGGCCAGATTTAAGAAGCTATTGCGCCCGCGCAACCATAGGTTGCGGGGCGCAATAGCTGTTTTGCTCCCGCGTAGCGAATGCCCCTGATTCAGGAACATCGCTACGCGGACTGCAGCCTAGGATATGACAGGCATAAGCCTCCTTATGCCTTCATATCTCAGGCTGCATTCTTGCGTTGTCCGCTAGGGGGCGCGGCCATTGTGATCGGCGTATAGTATGCATAGTATGCGGGCATATCAAAATATTTGCGTGGGCGCAGAGCAAAACTCGTTGCCCTTTGCCCACGCAAATATTGCGCGGATCTACCTGAATCTGGCCCAGTGTGTATATGCAGTAAAGCATGCTTGTTATACTCAATGTGAAACCTAAGGGATTAATCCTTTGCATTGCGTATAAAGGCTATTTTATCCTGTCTCTGATCCTCCTCTTATTCCACTGTCTCAAAAAAATAAAAGTAATAACCTAATATTTACAGAGCCAGGGGACAGGCTGCACGTGCTCAGTTTGGTGTGTATTGCTAGAGAGTTTTTTTCTTATTGGGAAGGTGTATGTGATCAGCACAGGGCCAATCGGCACAATCCACACATGTCCAGACAGAGGATCACAGTAGAGTGAAAACTTCTCCTACACGGTTTACTAGGAACTGATAGAAGTCACAAGGCTGCTATATACTGCTGATGAGAAAAGGTACCGTATTTATCGGCGTATACCGCACACTTTTTTGCCCTGAAAATCAGCGCAAAATCGTGGGTGCGCGGTATACGCCGATACCCGCTTTCCCGCGCCGAGTTTGAATACTGCGCCGGCATATACCGAGCGCAGTACACTCGTGTATAGTCGGGCAGTCTCGGCTCCTCTCGCGCTCACGTCCTGGACGTACAGGACGTGAGCGTGAGAGGAGCCGAGACTGCCAGACTATACACGAGTGTACTGCACCGGCATATACCGAGCGCAGTACATTCATGTATAGTCGGGCAGGCTCGGCTCCTCTCGCGCTCACGTCCTGGACGTACAGGACGTGAGCGCGAGAGTAGCCGAGCCTGCCCGACTATACACGAGTGTACTGCGCTCGGTATATGCAGGCGCAGTATTCAAACTCGGCGCGGGAAATCGGGAAACGAGCGGGGAGGACGCCGCAGAAGGACGCCGGACCCGACGAAGAGGACATCCGAAGCCACAGACGGACGCCGGACCCGACGAGGCCGCCGATGGACGCCGCGCAAGACACCAAAACTGTAAGTACAAAAATCTTTTTTCCACAGGAATACGGGTCCACTTTAGGGGTGCGCGCTATACGCCGGAGCGCGCAATACCCCGATAAATACGGTATTTAGCAGTTTATATTTACTAAAATAATTGCATTTCCATGGTCTGTGTACTGTGGGAGACCAGACATAGTGAATGCAGGGAAAGGGAGTCACCGCTCCAGGTGGGTCTACTAAGCAATCAAAAACCTCTCAGGAAACCAAGGGTGCCAGCAATGCACTAGGCAAATAATAGAAACTTCAAAAGGATGAACAGCTGCACTCCAAAAAAACTCTTGAGTTGTCTTTATTTGTAAAATCAATAGAAAATGCACCACAGAAAAGCAGCAACAAATGGGAAAAGAATAGCCTACGCGTTTCACACTGTCTCAGTGCTTATTCATGGCTAACATGCAAATAAAACACTCTTAAAATGTATATGATTCCTATAAAAAACACATGACCACTACTGACCACTGGCGGGTGGAGGCCAATTGATGAAGGGCACACCCTAACCTGAATCAGAATAAATGGTCACCTGTGCACATAAAAGAAATCTAAAATATATATATATATAAACATACTTTCAAACAAAACACATCATCACTAATCACAAATGTAAAAAATATATATGTATAAAATGTGTACAAAAAGTATATATATGTGAATATGCTTCTAATTGTGGTGACTGAGTGAATGAAAACACAAATACATATAAGAAGTATGGGATATGTCCTAGCTGTTATGGCTGGATAGAATATTATATGAATGTATGTAAACAAAATCTCAAAGTATTATATGTATATTGTTACAAAGCACCATGCGAGAAAAAAAAAAAAAAAAAAGTGAATGCAGGGTCCTGGGTTTAGTAACACTTTAAAGTGTTTGTTACCCCAACATTTCCTATTCCTGATATGTGCCCGATGTACCATGTACTTGTATGAAAAAATATCATGGTGTTCCTGCCAGCCCCTCTGCTTTACTATTTAAAACTGACCACACTAAGCAGGAGAACACACTATGGTCAGTTCTCTAGCAATGCTGAGAACTCAGCCTCCTCTCCACTAATAATCAGACTTGTCCTGATACACCTCCCCTGCACTACCTTTCACTGAGAAGCTCAGTGTCCTGCTGTTTCTTCCCCCCCAGCTCTTATACAGCTGAGAACAGAGGGAACATAAGAAATGTGATCACTTATTAAAAAAAAGGTATATATAATGTTTTTCTAATATCTATACATACATGTTTTGCCTTTCATATTTATTTTAAACTGAGTGGATTGTTTTACAAGGTGATCATTTACAATCACATTAAGGCACAGTGTTGCCTAGGCACAGAAAGTGCCCTGCATTTTTGCAAGATGTCTCAACAACCATCATCCAGTAACGACAAATACTGTACCTAGCATTAAAGTGTAACAAAAGGCAAAACTTTTTTTTTTGTTGGTTTTGGAGTGGAGAGGTATTAGAATTCTTGTCAGTTTTTATTGCTGTCTGTGGCCCCAATAAGGAGATTCGCCCTCTCTATTTGTCCTGTTTACCACTATCATTGAAAGTGAAAGTAAAAGAAAATCCCAAAATTGAAAGTAATAGAGGAGAAATCTTCCAATGGGGACACTAGTTCTAGTTCTGGTGACCTGGGGGTCCCCAAGAAATTTTCTTAATTTGCAGGGATTGTCACTTCCTGTTTTGGCTATGGGACAGGAAGTAAAGGGAAATCTCCCCAATGTGACACAGATGATGAAAAAATGTAGCGCTACCCCCGAAGGAGCCGCTGGTTGATTTGGGATCGGCCTATTAAGTTACCCTGGCGTTGTCCAGGGGTGTAATTGTAGAGAAAAACAGTGAGCGAAGGTCCAGACAGTGAATAAAGTTTTTTTTGTAATGCTTTATTTTCCAGGTCAACATCAACATCAATTGGGAGAGACAAAGTTGATGAATAGAGAGAGAGGAAGAACCTTGCAGTATCAGGCCTGGATATTAAATAGAGCTGCCAGTACTGCTCTGCATAGTACCAATTTGTAACTCGTCGCCACTCCAACTGAGTGGGTAAAGTGCCCCCCGGACAGACCCTTTTTTACAGGCCTGGCAGCCGAGATGTCACTTAGGATTTCTGGGAGGAACGGGCCTCTCTCACAGACCCGGCTCGGGCCTCTGCCACAGGCCAATTACAATAACTGAGCTAGATAGATATATGGAGCGAATCCTCCCAGTAGATTTCTGCATCGGTCACCAGATGACAGCAAACATACCTGTCAGTACTCTGGTCACCGGATCCCCAATTGGTTTGTTCAGGCTCTGTTGGATGACCTGCCTCTGGGTCCTTCTCAAACCCACTCCCCAATCGAACGGCACCCAGCCTGGGATCCTTTCAATAGAACCGGGAACCCAGCCAGTCACTGGGGTCCCCTTGTACCTCCGGATGAGGTCCCAAGTAGTCTGCAATTATGGCCAGGTGGGCCGCGCTGGCGGGGTCCATGGATGCGTGCACCCTGAAGGTGGATGCCGCTCCTGGAACGGGGACCCCGCAAAGATTTTAGAACACATGACACCTGTCACAGATATACTCCTCTCCAGCACACCCCCTGAGGGAAAAACTCCTCTGATTGGCTGCTGGAGAAACTTACTCTGCCAGAACCCCTCTGGCGCCAACTTCTGGCCATGGATGACATTGCATCCCTGAACCACAGACTGACCCAGTGGACATTTCTGGAATGACAGAAGTCCCACAATTCGAACAAATAGCGAATGGGAGCAAGGTAACTCTCCCATTCCCCACTAACTTTAGCGTAGTGCCCATACTGAAAGTAAGGGGGTGCTACACAAAAAAAAACTAGCAGGGGATATTATGCTTCCTTGTCCTATCCATAACAAAATAAGCTTTGCCTATAGTTCTATAGTGCTGGAAAATCAAAGACCGAGTGAACAGTGCAGTGGTATCCTGTCGGCTTTTTATTTCTGCCTATGTCCCTGTTGTTTGTTTTCTCTCTTTTGAAACCATTGTCACTGTAGCAGAAGGAAATCTGTCTAATAGATCCCCAGATAATCATACATAACAAATAGAGGTTCTAACCCTTCCTCACTCTCTCCTAAACTAAAACACATTTTGGCTGGACGTGTCTCCCAATGGAATACACCAGCAGAAGGTGTGGTAGTAGTGCAGGTACCCATTTTCTGGAGAGTGCAGATGATGGCCACATGATATTATTAAAACAACCAATGTTTAGCGAGAACACTGCTTTAATTGGGTTCAATTATTCTGCACCTCCTTTCATAAAGCAGTCCTGCAGTTCCTGTGCACACCCCATCAGATTAAAGAGGATGTGTTTCATATTAGTGACTTTCAGAAGGGTCATACCCTCTGGGAAAGCCTCATTCTATAAACAGGCAGCGTGATTAATGGTTTATTTACAACACTGACATCCAGACTGTCAGAAGCCTTCAGTGCTCTTTGATGTAAAACACACTCAGTGGCACAGGGTCATCCTTATCAGAGAGCTGGACTGAAATCAGACATGAGCAATGACATGTTAGTATGAACTTTCTGATGCTGTGATTCTGCCTGCATATCAAGACAACAATGCACTCACTATGAGTCTATCACATTCATAATATACACAATGTCATCTACAGTCACTGCATCCTCCACTCTTTATTGTCAATCAGTCAACATCCAGCCTTCATAGAGACTAATGGGATCTCCTAATGCTATCACTACAATCATCTAATAATGGGGCTCTAGGTATGCTCTCCATGCTTTAAGGGGGAAATAGAAATAAATAAGGTACTTCCAATAACAATTTTTAATGCTGTATTTTGCTGTGCTCTAGTGGAGATTCTGTATAATGGTAGTAACAGTGTGACCTAGTAAAGAGCAGAGAGGTCAAACTAGGAGTACAGTTTTTTGGGTGATAAAGAAGTGTGTGATTTATGGAATACAACTCGGTGGTAGTAGTGAAGCCCTGTACACACGGCCGGGATTCTCGTTAGAAAAAAAACGTTGTTTTTCCTGCCGAGTGTACACATGTATGATTCAAAAATGACTCCCGGCGCGACCAACTCTTGACTCCTTTCTAGGATCCCCTCAGAGACTGCAGACATGATAAAAGACAGGAGATGGTCAGAGGCTGTGGACACGATGCAGGAGGTGGACAGAGGCTGCGGACATACTGCAGGAGGTGGACAGAGGCTGCAGTCTGCGGATATGACACAGGAGGTGGACAGAGGCTGCGGTCTGCGGATATGACACAGGAGGTGGACAGAGGCTGTGGTCTGCAGACATACTGCAGGAGGTGGACAGAGGCTGCGGTCTGTGGACATACTGCAGGAGGTGGACAGAGACTGCAACATGACACAGGAGGGGGACATGACACAGGAGGGGGACAGAGGCTGCGGACATGACACAGGAGGGGGACAGAGGCTGCAGACATGACACAGGAGGGGGACAGAGGCTGCGGACATGACACAGGAGGGGGACAGAGGCTGCGGACATGACACAGGAGGGGGACAGAGGCTGCGGACATGACACAGGAGGGGGATAGAGGCTGCGGACAAGACGCGGGAGGGGGGCAGAGGCTGCGGACATGACACTCCCAGGATCTGCTTAGTGATAGAAGTAGGGATGGATGGATCACTGTGGGGAGCAGTGTCCCCTGGATCTGCTCAGTGACAGAACTGGGGATGGATGGATGTATCATTGTAGGGGCAGTGTCCCCAGGATCTGCTCAGTGACAGGACTGGGGATGGATGGATCATTGTGGGGCAGTGTCCTCAGGATCTGCTCAGTGACGGGACTGGGGATAGATGGATGGATCATTGTGGGGGCAGTGTCCCCAGGATCTGCTGAGTGATAGGAGTAGGAATGGATGTCATTCTGGGGAGCTGTGCACCCAGGATCTGCTCAGTGACAAGACTAGGACTGGATGGTGCATTGCAGGGCCGATCCTACACGGGGTGCAGTGGGTGCCCCGCACCCCAGCGCTGTCACCCGCAAGGCGCCGAGCGAGCCGCCGGGACTTTTTTTTTTTTTTTTTTAAAGCCGAGCAGCTGAGCCGCCGATTCGCAGAAGCAATCTGCGAGCCGAGCGGGATGTCAGTGACGACGTGACGTCAGAGCCCGCGGCCGCCCCAGCATCCACAGCGCGCCGCCTCTGCGGCTGGAGATTTAGCTCCGCTCGGCTGCCTGATTCAGCTGAGCTGATTAAGCCTCCCCAGTGCCTTGAATGCCTTCTGCCTGGTCTGGCTAGACTGACTGAGTGCCATCGATCTTGCAGACTACAACTCCCAGAAGCCACGGCGGCTGCTGACTTCAGTGATGTGACGGCCGCCGTGGGTTCTGGGAGTTGTAGTCCACAGCTGTGTGCTGAGGCTCCTGGTGTATGAAATGAGTCTTGAGAAATGCGCGGCAAGCATCACTGAAGTAGAGAAGAGTTGTGCTACAACTCCGGGTTTGGATCCCTCTTATGCTGCCGGCTGAAATCAGTGCATGTGATATAAAATTGACCACAGCACAGAAGCATTGCCCCCCCCCCCCCCCAAAGAAATGGAGGAGGCCATGCAACTTGCAAGTCCTGCTGAGCTAGCAGCTGCCATCGGACCATGGCTGAGGTGAGAGACCCTGACCCCCACATGCTAATCCTATTTATTCCCCCCCCCCTTGTGGGTCCTGCTGGGAGCTGCCCATTACCTGTGGGTCCTGCCCATTACCTGTGGGTTCTGCTGGGAGCTGCCCATTACCTGTGGGTCCTGCTGGGAGCTGCCCATTAACTGTGGGTCCTGCCCATTACCTGTGGGTTCTGCTGGGAGCTGCCCATTACCTGTGGGTCCTGCTGGGAGCTGCCCATTAACTGTGGGTCCTGCCCATTACCTGTGGGTCCTGCTGGGAGCTGCCCATTACCTGTGGGTCCTGCTGGGAGCTGCCCATTACCTGTGGGTCCTGCCCATTACCTGTGGGTCCTGCTGGGAGCTAGCCATGGTGGCCTACAGGCCAGCAGGACCCACAGGTAATGGGCAGCTCCCAACAGGATCCACAGGTCCGCAACCAGCTCCCAGCAGGACCCACCAGTCCGCAGCCAGCCCCCTGCAGGACCCACAGGTCCGCAGCCAGCCCCCTGCAGGACCCACAGGTCCGCAGCCAGCCCCCTGCAGGATCCGCAGCCAGCCCCCTGCAGGACCCACAGGTCCGCAGCCAGCCCCCTGCAGGATCCGCAGCCAGCCCCCTGCAGGACCCACAGATCCGCAGCTAGCCCCCTGCAGGACCCACAGATCAGCGGCCACCTCCCAGCAGGACCCACAGGCTGTAGGTCCTGCAGGGAACTGTCTGCGGACCTGTGGGTCCTGCTGGCTGCTGACCTGTGGTTCCCGCTGACCGCATCAGGTGACACCAACCCTAGCGATGCTGCTGCTTGTGTGTGTCTCGCACATCGTACAAGCTTTGGTCTGAAATTCCGGGCGGCACTGTAACAAAGTCCTGTGAGCTAGACGGAACACTGATCTAATGCAGTAAAATTGAATCAGTGTGACGTGTATCATAGAAGCCGCAAGCTGGTCTAGGAGGCAGGACTTTGTTACAGTGGTTGCCCGGGAGATTCAAATCCAAGCTCTGTGACAGCAGGAGATCGTCGCTGCTCTGTGATCCAGGAGCACTGACAGGCTGCAATTGGTGTGCACTGATGAGCTGGATTTGGTGGGAACTGGTAGGTTGCATCTGATGAATTGATTTCTTGTATAATTTCGGCTGTCTCTTACCATCTCTTGTATCATGCCTGCAGTCTCTGACCATCTCTTGTATCATGCCTGCAGTCTCTGACCATCTCTTGTATCATGCCTGCAGTCTCTGACCATCTCTTGTATCATGCCTGCAGTCTCTGACCATCTCTTGTATCATGCCTGCAGTCTCTGACCATCTCTTGTATCATGCCTGCAGTCTCTGACCATCTCTTGTATCATGCCTGCAGTCTGACCATCTCTTGTATGATGCCTGCAGTCTGACCATCTCTTGTTTCATGCCTGCAGTCTCTGACCATCTCTTGTTTCATGCCTGCAGTCTCTGACCATCTCTTGTTTCATGCCTGCAGTCTCTGACCATCTCTTGTTTCATGCCTGCAGTCTCTGACCATCTCTTGTTTCATGCCTGCAGTTTCTGACCATCTCTTGTACCATGTCTGCAGTTTCTGACCATCTCTTGTACCATGTCTGCAGTCTCTGACCATCTCTTGTTTCATGCCTGCAGTCTCTGACCATCTCTTGTTTCATGCCTGCAGTTTCTGACCATCTCTTGTACCATGTCTGCAGTTTCTGACCATCTCTTGTACCATGTCTGCAGTCTCTGACCATCTCTTGTACCATGTCTGCAGTCTCTGACCATCTCTTGTTTCATGCCTGCAGTCTCTGACCATCTCTTGTTTCATGCCTGCAGTTTCTGACCATCTCTTGTACCATGCCTGCAGTCTCTGACCATCTCTTGTTTCATGCCTGCAGTTTCTGACCATCTCTTGTACCATGTCTGCAGTTTCTGACCATCTCTTGTACCATGTCTGCAGTCTCTGACCATCTCTTGTTTCATGCCTGCAGTTTCTGACCATCTCTTGTACCATGTCTGCAGTTTCTGACCATCTCTTGTACCATGTCTGCAGTCTCTGACCATCTCTTGTATCATGCCTGCAGTCTCTGACCATCTCTTGTATCATGCCTGCAGTCTCTGACCATCTCTTGTATCATGCCTGCAGTCTGACCATCTCTTGTATGATGCCTGCAGTCTGACCATCTCTTGTTTCATGCCTGCAGTTTCTGACCATCTCTTGTACCATGTCTGCAGTTTCTGACCATCTCTTGTACCATGTCTGCAGTCTCTGACCATCTCTTGTACCATGTCTGCAGTCTTTGACCATCCATTGTACCATGCCTGCAGTCTCTGACCATCTCTTGTATCATGCCTGCAGTCTCTGACCATCTCTTGTATCATGCCTGCAGTCTGACCATTTCTTGTATGATGCCTGCAGTCTGACCATCTCTTGTTTCATGCCTGCAGTCTCTGACCATCTCTTGTTTCATGCCTGCAGTCTCTGACCATCTCTTGTTTCATGCCTGCAGTCTCTGACCATCTCTTGTTTCATGCCTGCAGTCTCTGACCATCTCTTGTTTCATGCCTGCAGTTTCTGACCATCTCTTGTACCATGTCTGCAGTTTCTGACCATCTCTTGTACCATGTCTGCAGTTTCTGACCATCTCTTGTACCATGTCTGCAGTCTCTGACCATCTCTTGTTTCATGCCTGCAGTCTCTGACCCCATCTCTTGTTTCATGCCTGCAGTTTCTGACCATCTCTTGTACCATGTCTGCAGTTTCTGACCATCTCTTGTACCATGTCTGCAGTCTCTGACCATCTCTTGTACCATGTCTGCAGTCTCTGACCATCTCTTGTTTCATGCCTGCAGTCTCTGACCATCTCTTGTTTCATGCCTGCAGTTTCTGACCATCTCTTGTACCATGTCTGCAGTCTCTGACCATCTCTTGTTTCATGCCTGCAGTCTCTGACCATCTCTTGTTTCATGCCTGCAGTCTCTGACCATCTCTTGTTTCATGCCTGCAGTTTCTGACCATCTCTTGTACCATGCCTGCAGTCTCTGACCATCTATTGTTTCATGCCTGCAGTTTCTGACCATCTCTTGTACCATGTCTGCAGTTTCTGACCATCTCTTGTACCATGTCTGCAGTCTCTGACCATCTCTTGTTTCATGCCTGCAGTCTCTGACCATCTCTTGTTTCATGCCTGCAGTTTCTGACCATCTCTTGTACCATGTCTGCAGTTTCTGACCATCTCTTGTACCATGTCTGCAGTCTCTGACCATCTCTTGTACCATGTCTGCAGTCTCTGACCATCTCTTGTTTCATGCCTGCAGTCTCTGACCATCTCTTGTTTCATGCCTGCAGTTTCTGACCATCTCTTGTACCATGTCTGCAGTCTCTGACCATCTCTTGTACCATGTCTGCAGTCTCTGACCATCTCTTGTACCATGTCTGCAGTTTCTGACCATCTCTTGTACCATGTCTGCAGTCTCTGACCATCTCTTGTACCATGTCTGCAGTTTCTGACCATCTCTTGTACCATGCCTGCAGTCTCTGACCATCTCTTGTTTCATGCCTGCAGTTTCTGACCATCTCTTGTACCATGTCTGCAGTCTCTGACCATCTCTTGTACCATGTCTGCAGTCTCTGACCATCTCTTGTACCATGTCTGCAGTCTCTGACCATCTCTTGTACCATGTCTGCAGTCTCTTACCATCTCTTGTTTCATGTCTGCAGTCTCTGACCATCTCCTGTATCATGTTTGCAGTCTCTGATCATCTCCTGTATCATGTCTGTAGTATTTCTGGGGCTCTTTCTACCAGACCTCCTAACAGAAGCCCTCTCTGTGTCCATCAGAGAGACCCCCCCCCCCCTTCCTGGTCCCATTAGTGTACTCTCTTCCTGTAATTTGTTTATTCTTAAGAGATCACTGGAGGATCCCAGGATAATGAAGACTCCTTAAGGCAACATCTCTGTTTCTGAGTCGTTGCCATAGAAACATTTGTAACAGGGAGGAGTTAGTAAGATGACCACGCCCATGTGGGGGCGCCAGAAATTTTTCTGTACCCAGGCGCCTGTGACCCTAGGATCGGCCCTGGTGCATTGATTACTGTATGTTGTCAGGGGGCTGCAGTGCAGTGAAGGGGTTAATAGAAGATGCATGGCTGATGGAGATGGAGTGGAGGATTTTGTGAATGGATCTGTGACAACACCTGATCCTTTGTCCTTCCTGGGCTTCCAGCGATGTCCTCCTCTAGTTAATATCCCCCCCAGTTTTACTCTCCTCATCACCCTGGCTGGCCTGCTCGGCTCTGAGTCCTTCTATATAGGGCAACCGCCATAGTGTCCTGACGAGTGCCGACTGGCGAGTCCCGATCTATTCAAAAATGGCGCCAGGCGGCGCCATTACATTACTGCACATGCGCTGCCCGGCCAAGTGCACACAAGCTTTCCTGAGCCCGGCCAAAGTCGGCTCGCAGCCATCTTTTTTTCGGGCACCCGATGCCCATAACGTACTTCAACGGACACCCCGAAAAGGGGGTTACATTTACGTGCTGTCCGTAAATATACGGACGGTTGGCAACACTGTCACTACGTTCGTGTTTGTCAAACGACAATTTGCAGATAGTAAAGCTGACCATACACTATATGAAAAATCGGCCGAAAGGCAGTCATTTAGACAGTTCATTCGTTTTTCAGCCAGTTGAGGGCCAAAACATCGATAAACGTTGGGACGTTTTTGAGCCGAAAAAACGAAGGATAAATTTGTATAAATTTTCTGCCGAATGAACGATAAAATTAATGGTTAAAGGGGTTGTAAAGCTTTGTGTTTTTTGACCTTAATGCATCCTATGCATTAAGGTGAAAAAACACCTTGCACTCTCCGGCCCCCCCGTTTTACTTACCTGAGCCCTGAATCTCCATGGGCGCGATCCAGCGTTGTTTTCCCCAGGTCTTGAGGCGGCTCATCATTGGATGATTGATAGCAGCGCAGCCATTGTCTTTCGCTGCTGTCAATCAAATCAATGACGCATCGCGCTGGGGGGCGAGGCCGAGTTATACACTCGGCGGCTACGGCTGCTGACTGTATCACATGGGGGCACCCGCAAGCTAACCTCCTTGGGAGAGCACTTCCCAGAGGTGGGTTAGCTCTTGCGGGTAGGAGCCGAGACAGCTGCCGAGGGACCCCAGAAGACGAGGATCTGGGCCACTCTGTGCAAAACGAACTGCACAGTGGCGGTAAGTATGATATGTTTGTTATTTAAAAATAAACAAATAAATAAACCTATACAACCCCTTTAATGTGTTTCCTGCCTGTACTGTCTGCACTAGGTATATGTTAATAAAACAAACAAAAAATGCATTCAGTTATGTCCACTGAACGATTTATCATGTTTTTCGAAAATGGGTTCGGCCGATTTTTCATTTAGTGTATGGATAGGTTTAAATGTGTATTGATGGACATACACTTTGATTAACTTGAGAAATCAAAAATGTTATTCTGGTTGAAGCTGGTACTTTTTTTAAAATTCTAACTACACAGAATGTTTTTTTATTTACTATATAATGTATTGGTGCTCTTCCTTCCTGGTACAGAGAATAAATGTTCAGCTACCAAAGTACACAGTTTGTATTTAGTATAAATACCAGGAGATGCTTCATTAACGAACAGCTTCAACTATTTACTCTGCACATAAACAGGAATCTGACAAATATTTGTACTCGGTAGGCCCACCTGTTCAATTAAAAATGATCTTTCGTCAGGAGGTCTTTAGGTTTAATGCAGAGTCATCATTGTTACACTACAGTCCAGATGGTGAACTTGTTTTGATAAAACTGTTTAATTAAAGATGCTCCCGATAAAGCATATTTCCTGTGATATCCTTTAGGATCAAGACTTGTGGTGTAACACAGGAAAGAAAACTTTGTTCATATTATTTTGGGAGGCAAGTTATTTGGATGTTTGCAAATATTCACATGAATGCAAATGGTGCAGCTGAGATATGTAAGTATTAGTTCAGCCACACACCACCAACTGGGATGTCTTGCCAACTCCATTCACATGAAATGAGCCAAACGTTGTACTTGTGGTGGATGAGCCCTTTGACCCCCTCAGTGCTATGGTTGTCCATAGATACATAGATACCTGTTTTATTAATAACTTCTTAATTGCACATTCCTGGGATTTTCACAATCTGGATGTGTTCAGGAGTTCTCCATATTATACTATCCACTATACATCTCTAAGTAGGCTTCAGTATTCTGGGACAGGGGTGCAGCATAATAAGCTCTGTCTTTTTGTTAGCTGGCCAATCACTGGTGAGTTTATCACCAGCGGATTGGACCAAATATTTTAAGAAAAGTTGAGAATTCCTCTATCAAGCCGCGTGCACACATTCATTTTTAATGGTCTTGAAAAAACAACGTATTTTTTTCCAATGTAATTCTTGTCAAGCCTGCCTTGCATACACACGATCGTGAAAGAAAAATGCTCGAGCAAAGCGCAGTGACGTACAACACGTACGACGGCACTATAAAGGGGAAGTTCCCTTTGGGCTGCTTTTGCGGATTTCGTGTTAGTAAAAGTTTGGTGAGAGACGATTTGCGCTTTTCAGTCTTCGTGCTTTTCAGTCTGTTACAGCGTGATGAATGTGCTATCTCCATTACAAATGCTAGTTTTACCAGAACGAGTGCTTCCGTCTCATAACTTGCTTCTGAGCATGCACGCTTTTTTCACGTCGTTAAAGCCTACACAACGTGAAAAACAACCCGAAAATTTAGAGCATGTTCTAAATTTTTAAAGGCCATTTTTCACGTTGAGAAAAATGCTCTGGAGCCCACACACGATCGTTTTTAATTACCATTTTAAAAAATGCAATTCTTCACGTCATGAAAAATGGTTGTGTACCTTAGTCCTTCCTCCCTTTGAGGAGATGTTCTAAATCAGCAGGCTGTGTGCCTGGCAGGCAGCTTCTGGGCTGGAGCTTGTTGGAGAATGGGCCAGAGAACCTATGTAAATGAACCCTTTATTTTTTTATAATATTTTTAAATTATATTTTACAATTAATTTTTTTTATTATTTAAAAAAAAAAATTACAACTTGAAAACCTTTTTTTCACTTTGTTATTATTTACACTTTTGAAATAATATATATATATATATATATATATATATATATATATTTTTTTTTTCACAACGTTGGGGCGTTTGGGTAAAATATCAGGAGTCTATACAGACCCCTGACCTCTCACCTTCAATTCCTTTCTCTGCAGCCTCAGCTGCACTGAAGAAGTCTCCTGTTCATTCATAAACTGAGCTTACTATGCTTCAGTTATGAATGGACACAAGCGCGATTCATACCAATTATGAATGGACACAGGAGCTATTGGCACACAGGGGGGAATCATATGTAGGCAGGGCAGGGATGGGAATCAGTGCGGCAGGACAGGAGTGGGGGGGGGGGGGCAATTATAGAATGATGTCCTGTGTATGTGTCTCTCCCTGCAGCATCTGAAAGCCACTGGTGAAGAGGGTATCGTTCTGTAATTGCCACCACCTCTGCCCAGTCGCACAGCCCCCCTGTGTGCCCAGGAGCTACAGGATGACCCCCCCCCCCCCATTAGTAGTAGTAATAGTATGTCAATATATAGATACGGGCATACAATAGTGCACTTATTTTTATAAGATAAAAAGGTTTTTAGTGATTATATTTAAATATGATAATAAACAGAATGCCCTCTGGGTCATTCTTGATTTCGCAAACTAGGTCTGGCACTGGATGGAGGACAAGAAACTTACGTGCTTGCTAAAACAAAGAAAGCTTGATTAGTGTACAAAACACAATTGTATATTTGTTTCATTGATGTCACTGATGAATTTTAACAACCATGGCGTTGATTTGACAACAGTTTTGCAGAATAGGTACATATCTCTATGCAGGAGATTAAATTAATATCTTCTCTTCTACATGCAGCCAGACTTCTATGGGATATGCTACTGTTGATGTGACATCTGTCATGTTCACACTGCATTTTCTTTTTTTGTTTTACTTTCTGATTTTATTATACCTTGTTAAATTCTTCAATGTGCAGAGCTTTCAGATTTCCTGGTATCCACCTTTGCCCCCACCAACGCAGAGCGTTGGATTGGTAAAGACAGCTATAAACCCAATGACATATTTGGTACCACTGCGATCTGTCACAATTTTCCACAGATTTCAGGACAAGATTATTATTATTTTACATGATTTATATAGCGCCAACCGTGTACTCAATACTTTACAATATAAAAAGGATACAATATAGTTATAATACAATAGAATACAAGATGATTAAGAGGGCCCTGCTCAGAAGAGCTTACAATATAATAGGGTGGGGCAGGTAGTACAAAAGGTTGTAACTGTTGGGAATGAGCTGATGGAAGTGGTAAAAGATTAGTTGGAGATGTGATAGGGTTCCCTGAAGAGATGAGTTTTCAGGGATCGCCTGAAGGTAGCAAGAGTAGGGGATAGCCGGATAGGTTGAGGTAGTAAGTTCCAGAGGATGGGAGAGGCTCTGGAGAAATCCTGGAGATGAGCATGGGAGGAGCAGACGAGAGAGCTTGAGAGTAGGAGGTCTTGAGAAGAGCGAAGAGGTCGGTTTGGGTGATATTTGGAGACAAGATTGGTGATGAAGATCGGGGAATGGCTTTGTATGTTGTGGTTAGTATTTTGAATTTAATTCGCTGGGCGATTGGGAGCCAGTGTAGGGATTTGAGGAGAAGGTTGGCAGACACTGAGCGGTTAGTAAGGTGGATAAGTCTGGCAGCAGCATTCATGATAGAAGAGGGGATAGTCTATAGAGAGGCAGGCCAATGAGAGGGGAGTTGCAATAGTCATGGCGAGAGATAACAAGGGAGTGAATGAGGAGCTTGGTGGTTTCATTTGTTAAAAAGGGGCAAATTTTAGAGATGTTATGGAGGTGAATTCTACAAACTTTTGACAACGATTGGATTTGAGGCTGAAATGACACGTCTGAGTCTAGGATTACCCCGAGTACCCTGGCATGAGGGGAGGGACTGATGGTTGCATTGTTGACCATGGGCGGGGAGATATTAATAGCTCAGTTTTAGAGAGATTTAGTTAAGGAAGTGGTGTAACATCCATGCTGATATGTCAATTAGTAATGCAGTAGGAGACTGAAGGAGTGAGGTGAGAAGTAGACAGATAGATTTGGGTTTCATCGGCGTATAAGTGGTATTGGAAGCCATGGGCGGTTATCAAGTGACCATGGGAGGAGGTGCAGATAGAAAAAAGAAGGGGTCCAAGAACAGTGCCTTGGGGACCCCACAGAAAGAGACATTGGAGAGGAGGAGACAGAGTTTTAGGTAACACTGAAGGAGCGCTGTGATAGGTAGGCAGAGAACCAGGATAGAGCAGAATCTTGGAGGCCAAGGAAATGGAGATTATTGAGAAGGCCCGGGTGATGAAGATGAAATATTTGCCATTGTATGCTATGTTTAATGCCATATGTCTCTTTTTGGGGTGCAGTGGTCCATTACGCTGCTCTTTAGAACTATATCAGTTTTGAAATGGCCCCTTTAGCACCTATGGCCCCAGATTCAAACATTGCCAATGTTACTCGCTGTTTAACTGTAATGCCCTGTACACACGATCGGTTCGTTGATGAAAACGAACCGATGGATTTTTTCATCAGATATCAGATGAAGCTGACTTTCATCAGTCTTGCCTACACACCATCAGTTAAAGATCCGATCGTGTCCAACGCGGTGACGTACAACACAACGACGTGCTGAGAAAAATGAAGTTCAATGCGTGGATTTTTGACCAATGGATTTCCCCACAGACGATCGTTTTTTTAACCATAAGAAAAATTTAAAACAGGTTCTATTTTTTTTTCACCGATGGGGGGAAAAAACTGATGGGGCCCACACACGATCGGTTCGTCCGATGAAATCGGTCCGTTTTCATCAGACGAACCGATCGTGTGTACAGGGCTTAAGTGTTGTGTTCTGCAGTAGAATGACAAACCAACATATGTACACAGATTTGACATTGAATGGACCCATAATGACCTCTGCGCCAAGCCATCATAAAAAATCCTTTGACATGAGATTCACAGGAAGAGATGTCTTGTGTTGCACTTTGACCTCACATTTGTGTCTATAACTGGTTAGAGGCAGATTTACAGCCTCAACTCAAGCGGTTATTACAATGTGCTGGCTACTTGGAGCTATACAATACACAGTCTCACTTTCTGAGTGTTATTTTTTTTTTAATATATGCAATAATTTTAATAGCAACTGATTGGGCAACAATGGAAATTAAATGAGAGACGATACCATATATACAAGTGCATCTCATAAAATTAGAATAACAAAATGGACCAACGCCAGAAGATGACATGGCTCCCCAAATCATCATGGACTGTGGACTGTGGAAAATTGTGCATTTCATTTGTTAATCAAAGTCCCAGAGTCTGGAGGAAGAGGCACAGAATCCAAGTTGCATGAGGTCCAGTGTGAAGTTTCCACAGTCAGTGATGATTTGGAGAACTGTGTCATTTGCTGGCGTATATCTATTTTAAATATATGAGTTTCACTTTTTGAATTTAATTACTGAAATAAACTAACTTTTTTGATGATATTCAAATTTTATGAGATGCACCTATATATATATATATATATTGAAACAGATCCCTGTCGCACTCCGCTTGAGTGCTTACATCAGTACACTGCTTCCTCCTATCTGGAACTTCAGATATCAGATTTTACAGCAAAATATTGTAAACAAGAACCACACGAGACTAGCTTGGTTACAAAGCTGAAACATGAACTATTTATTGAAACACATGTAAGATATCCACTCAGGGACAATGCCCCCTGCCTTGGATTCAGGGCAGGACAACCTACCAATATGAGGCGAATGATGCAGCATCCAAGTACGCAGATATTCAAGAAAAAATAGATAAAATTGTCACTGTCAGTGTATGGCGGAGTTGGAGGTCTGGTCTAGCCTCCATTTCGGCCTATCGAGGCCCACAGATAATGCCGTGTCACTCTCTCCCAAGGTGAGAATTATTGGACTGATAACAGGAAGTAAAGATAAACATTTAAATACAGAGAAATAGAAATGAAAGAGTGTGTAATATATGGCACTCGCGCCTAGGGGATGTGGATAAATGAATTAGGCCTCTGCTGTGCTGTGAGTGCTTTCCCCCCTTGGGGAAACAGAAAATTGGTATAATGGCTTAACTGCGCTTGCCTCACCACATCTTAATTACTACTAGTTAACTACATGTGATACGCTTGTGTGTTATATCTGGACTGGTAACATTCATAAAAACCAATGCATGCTATATAATTGATAAATTACATTTTTAACAATCATGTTCAACATTACTCAAAACATGGTGATTGCTCAAAAAAATGTGTGACTTTATACCAATTCTAAAAGATACATTTTGATAAATAGTGGCTAGTGATAGCAAATATATAAATTAATAAAGTGAAATGACTCATGTGAACAAAGTCTATTAAAGTGCTCTTGTGCTCAGTGCTCCAACAGTGACTGTGCATCCACCTCCTTATAGGACTATGTGGTTCCGCACTCACCAGATAGTTTGGACTCCTCTACCTTATGATAAGAAAGGAGTCTGTTGTGCTTATAGGTCTCTTAGGGGGGACCTATCCCACCACGGTGTCCACTGGATACTCCCACTGGTGTAACTTGCCTCCCACTCAGCTTTCAGCGCCCCAGGTCCAAGGTGTACAAGCATGCAATATGTAAAGAAAGAACTTCTCGTAGCAGAAGATCCTTAAGACGTTTTATTATGACATTGGCATCTTACAATTAAAAATATCCTGACTGGATGTCTCCCGTGCTAACGGCTAGTGTAAGCTGTCGCTTCCTGTAGATTAGCGTGTGTTCCACCATCTGAGCCAGTGATGAAGCATAAGGGATTCAAGCTTCAAATGAAGAAATTAAAGAGAACTACAATTACACAGTGGTAAACCCTTAAACACAATGCATGTTCACATTGCTAAGTGGTAAATGTTTCTAATTTCTCATCAGCTTTAAAAATATACAGAATTTAGAACATTGGCTCTGAATGAGACAAGATAATTTCATATGCTTTACTTACTGCTCTGCAGGTTCCATGTACACCTCACACCTTGCTCCTGTATGTGGTTGCATTCCTCCCTGCTGTCCCCTGTATTTCCTCCTGTGGCTGCTAGTGTTGCTGTGAGAAATGGATCTCATCCAGATCTCCATCTGCTGTCACAGGTCACTGCTGTGGTTACTTTTAAACTAAGAAGCTGGCAGATTGCACAAGCAGTACTGTGGCTAAGTGGTCAGCACTTCCATGTGGCAGCACTAGGGATGTTGGTTTGAACCCCAACCATGGCACTACCTGCACAGAGTTTGCATATTCTCCCAATACCTGTGTGGGTTTCTTCTGGGGATTCTGGTTTCCTCCTACACTCTGAAGACATGCTGGTAGGTAAATTGGCCCTAGTATACGTGAACGTAAGGTAAGGACCTTCAATTCTAAGCTCCTTGAGGGCAGGGACTAATATGAATGTACAATATACTGTATGTTTAAAGCGCTGTGTAAATTGATGGTGCAATATACAGTAAATACTAATACTAATAATTATAATAATAATGTCTTCCACAACCTCTGCTGCACTCTGCTTTAGATTTCAAGTAGTAGATGCACCATAAAATGGATTGTTGTCAACTATCACTCATGCAAGCAAGTTCTAACTTCTCTTGTTTATTTACGCATAGATTTTGTATAGTCATACAATGGATTTTGTACGTTAATTAACCCACAAAATCACAAATAAAGTCATTGGTAGAAAAAGTGAAAAAGAAGAAAGAGGAAGAAAAAAGACATAAAAATTAGAAGAGTAATATGCTAGTAAACCACTCTCTCTCATTTGATCTGTCCATCCTGCTCTAAGAAAGCAATTCAATGTGTACCAAAGGGATACTGTACCCAAGGGTTCCAGGGTTACATATTTTTTTTTTTTTTTTTAAATTCAAAATGGCAGATCATTTTTCATTTATCACTATCCATGTTAGTTTAATATTTATAAGTGTGAACAAGATGGACGAAGAATTCTATAATCTTAAAATTGCTATCCGTGCTGCCAAAAATTTGAATGATATACACTTTTTACTTTGGTGCCTCCTCCGTAGATTGGTTCAAAACGGCCGGTCATAGAGTTTTTATAAGGTTGATCTGAGTTATAGAATATATAAAGTTATACCTGAATCTAAAACCTTTTAACCATTGGCCATGTCCACCAGATGTGATATGTTGAGCCTTCCTGCCCACATCCCCTAAAGCAATTGGGGAGGTGCTTGAGACATACAGTAGGAGGCAATCCTTGTAGGTACCATGTACCATCTTAAAAGCACTATATAGTTGGCTTCTGTAACTGAAGCAATAATATTTGACAAGATAACCAGTTCATGTCAGTCTTGCAGATCATAATCCTTCCCCATGTCTCACTCTCACCAAATCATAAAAGGTAGCTTTTTAGATTTTGAATTTAACAAGTCATATATTGCTGATATATAACTTGGTGTCGTGTTGACGTTTCTACAAAGGTGTTCCATGTACGTTGTTTTCGTCAAGTTGGATTGCCTACCCAACAAATAAAGAAAATGCATTATTTGGGCATAGTGATAGTGTTCCATGGTAGGCAATTATGTATTTTCTTGTACGTATTGTTTCGACAAGGTACCCTGGTCATTGCAGAGGTCAGCTTTTCACAAAAAAAAAACCTGGGTTCAAAGCTGGATTGTTAAAATTGGGGGCTATTGTAGCTAGCTATGTTGGGATTTGAAGTTGTGTGCTGCCTGACAAACAATCCCACATATTCAATGAAAATGACAAGCTTTTTTTGTCAAAGCTCAATATAACAAGCTGAAGTTAGAAGCTGATTGGCTACCATGCACAGCTGCACCAGATTTTGCACTGTATTCAGTTTTAGTAAATCAACCCCACAGTGTCAAGACAAGAAAGAAAATCCCACAGTTTGTTAAAAGAAACAGTTCTCATTTTGCATTCCTGTTTGTTGTGCATTTTCTGGCAGATAATTGGAACTTAAAATATAATTTCTGAACCCTTAAATGTAAGAGTAAGCTCAGAGTAAAATTCACAGGCAGTTATAAGCTAAAAAGTACATTTATAGTACAATAAATAACATTTTAGGGCTAGTTTACACTAAAGTTAGTCCTCTGAAGAGCAATTCATGGTAGATTGCTCTTCAAAGGGCATTTGACAGTTGGCAAAGAAGATGATGTTGCCTCCGCACCACCTGTTTTAACTACTAAAATCCTGCACCACTGTGGGTTGTACACAGTTGCAGCAATGCCCCATTAAGATGAATGAGTTCCATTCCCTGGGCGGTACTTCCCACCGAGTGTGACAAGGGGGATCATTTACTGCCTTTGCATCTTAAGTGGGAGACCTGACACATTGATGCTACTCCCTTCTGAACATACACCAGAGGCTGTGGTATAATGTACTGTACCTGCTTGTGTGAATAGGCCCTAATAAAATGAAAAGAAAACCATAAAACTTAATAAAGATTTTTTATATATATATATATATATATATATATATATATATATATATATATATATATATACATATACATACACACACAGCAGTAGAAAGTATGTGAACCCTTTTGGAATGATATGGATTTCTGCACAAATTGGTCATAAAATGTGATCTGATCTTCATCTAAGTCACAACAATAGACAATCACAGTCTGCTTAAACTAATAACACACAAAGAATTAAATGTTACCATTTTTTTATTGAACACACCATGTAAACATTCACAGTGCAGGTGGAAAAAGTATGTGAACCCCTAGACTAATGACATCTCCAAGAGCTAATTGGAGTGAGGCGTCAGCCAACTGGAGTCTAATCAATGAGATGAGATTGGAGGTGTTGGTTACAGCTGCCCTGCCCTATAAAAAAAACACACATCAGTTCTGGGTTTCCTTTTCACAAGAAGCATTGCCTGATGTGAATGATGCCTTGCACAAAAGAGCTCTCAGAAGACCTATGATTAAGAATTGTTGACTTGCATAAAGCTGGAAAGGGTTATAAAAGTATCTTCAAAAGCCTTGCTGTTCATCAGTCCACGGTAAGACAAATTGTCTATAAATGGAGAAAGTTCAGCACTGCTGCTACTCTCCCTAGGAGTGGCTGTCATGTAAAGATGACTGCAAGAGCACAGTGCAGACTTCTCAATGAGGTGGAGAAGATTCCTAGAGTGTCAGCTAAAGACTTACAAAAGTCTCTGACATATGCTAACATCCCTGTTAGCGAATCTACGATACGTAAAACACTATACAAGAATGGATTTCATGGGAGGATACCACAGAGGAAGCCACTGCTGTCCAAAAAAAACATCGCTACACGTTTACAGTTTGCACAAGAGCACTTGGATGTTCCACAGCAGTACTGGCAAAAAATTATGTGAACAGATGAAACCAAAGATTTGGAAGAAAGACACAACACTATGTGTGGAGAAAAAGAGGCACAGCACCTCAACATCAAAACCTCGTCCCAACTGTGAAGTATGGTGGTGGGGGCATCATGGTTTGGGGCTGCTTTGCTGCGTCAGGGCCTAGACGGATTGCTATCATCGAAGGAAAAATTAATTTCCAAGTTTATCAAGACATTTTGCAGGTGAACTTAAGGCCATCTGTCCACCAGCTGAAGCTCAACAGACGATGGGTGTTGCAACAGGACAACGACCCAAAGCATAGAAGTAAATCAACAACAGAATGGCTTAAACAGAAGAAAATACGCCTTCTGGAGTGGCCCAGTCAGAGTCCTGACCTCAACCCAATTGAGATGCTGTGGCATGACCTCAAGAAAACGATTCACACCAGACATCCCAAGAATATTGCTGAACTGAAACAGTTCTGTAAAGAGGAATGGTCAAGAATTACTCCTGACCGTTGTGCACGTCTGGTCTGCAACTACAGGAAACGTTTGGTTGAAGTTATTGCTGAAAAAGGAGGTTCAACCAGTTATGAAATCCAAGGGTTCACATACTTTTTCCACCTGCACTGTGAATGTTTACATGGTGTGTTCAATAAAAACGTGGTAACATTTAATTCTTTGTGTGTTATTAGTTTAAGCAGACTGTGATTGTCTATTGTTGTGACTTAGATGAAGATCAGATCACATTTTATGACCAATTTGTGCAGAAATCCATATCATTCCAAAAGGGTTCACATACTTTTTATTGCAACTGTATTTATACACAACAAATGTACATTCTTCAAACAATCTCTGCGCAAGCTTATAGTGTTAAGGAAGAAAAAATATTTTACCACTTGTCCTCCCCATCCCTAAACACTTACCGTAGAGTCCTCTCTTGATCCAGTGCTGCCCCGGCTGCAGCTCTTCACTTCCTTCTTTCAAAGGACAGTCTGGGAGCAGAGGGAGCCATTAGCTCCTGCTGCTGACATTGAGTACGCCTCAGAACAGCAGCTTTAACTATACGCCGGAAAAAGCCGAATGCAAACGATGTAAAAAAATGCGCCGGGCCGACGTATGTTCGTGGATCGCCGTAACTAGCTAATTTGCATACTCGACGCGGATTTCGACGGGAACGCCACCTATCGGCCGCCGAAAAATTGCAGCTTAGATCCGACGGCATACTAAGACGTACGCCTGTCGGATCGATCCCAGATGCCGTTGTATCTTGTTTTGTGGATACGACGCGGGAAATTTTAAATTACGTGTAATCCTTTTGTGGATCTGCCCCAATATGTTTAGTCTGTTGATCTAATTGCGTGATTACATTTTTCTTGAAGTTCAGATTTAATGTATTAGTCAAGCCCATCTAAATTTCTTAGTGCATCTGAAACTGCCCTCTCCCCAGATTGACAATACTGCTGACTGAAGGGGTTTCCAGTAGAGTGGAGGCACCTTTAGACAAAGGGCCAGATTCTCGTACAGCGGCGTATCTTTGCGGCGGCGTAACGTATCCGATTTACGTTACGCCTCCGCAACTCAGACGGGCAAGTGCTGTATTCTCAAAGCACTTGCGGCGTAGCGCAAATCGGCCGGCGTAAGCCCGCCTAATTCAAATTTGGAACAGGGGGGCGTGATTTATGTAAATGTTCTGTGACCCGACGTGATTGACGTTTTTCACGAACGGCGCATGGGCCGCCCGTGGAAATCTCCCAGTGTGCATTGCTCCTAATACGCCGCAAGGACGTATTAGTTTTGACGTGAATGTAAATTACGTCCAGCCCCATTCACAGACGAGCTACGCAAACAACGTAAAATTTTCAAATTTCGTTACGAGAACGACGGCCATACTTAACATTGGTACGCCGCACTTACGCCACCATATAGCAGGGGTAACTATACGCCGGGAAAAGCCTAACGTAAACGGCGTAACTGTACTGCGTCGGCCGGGCGTACGTTCGTGAATTTGCGTATCTAGCTGATTTACATATTTCAATGCGTAAATCAGCGTACACGCCCCTAGCGGCCAGCGTAAATATGCAGTTACGATCCGACGGCGTAAGAGACTTACGCCTGTCGGATCTAAGGGAAATCTATGGGTAACTGGTTCTAAGAATCAGGCGCATAGATACGACGGCGCAACTCAGAGATACGACGGCGTATCTGGAGATACGCTTTTGTATCTCCTCTGAGAATCTGGCCCAAAGTGTTTTACTGGTGGGAGCTCTAGGTAAAAAAAGAGGGTTTAGAAAACTTGATTTTTTTTTTGCAATCTCCCCACTGGAAAGATTCACCTTCTCTATTTGCCCTGCTTTGTCTTGTGCTGTCCTGTTTTATTTGTCCTGGAAAACATGTTTTGCCTTTAGTATTACTTTACGTATTGGTAAGCTGAAATAAATAACAGTTTTGTATTTGGGTTTAATATCCATTTGAACTCCCCTTCCACTGTTTTGGGTCGCTGTTTGTATTTTTAGTTATTTTACAATAATTTATGGTATAGATTAGGGGTAGGCAACCCCCAGCATTGGTGCCGCAAGTGGCACTCAAAGCCTCTTTTGGCGGCACTCGTCTCCCTCCCCATCAGCAGAGCAGTGCAGGGAAGTGTCAGTTAGACACTAATGCATTCCAATTTCAGAAATCCCCACCCCACACATGCACTGAAGGAGAGGCACTGTGCCCCCACACATTGTAAAAGATGGGAAACATTGTTTGGTTCTCTAACTTTGCTGTAGCTGTGATCGGCAGCTTTTGTGATGGGGAAGACATTGGGTACAGTTCTGCTTTGTCCTTGTTTCCAGGAGGAGGACTGTCATTGGCCACTGCTAAAGCCAATCACAGTCCTGCTAGCCCTGTCCACTATCTGGAGGAATATGACTCACTTTGTTGCCACTACCAATCTCAGAAAGAAGGGATTTCATTGTGATTGAGAAAACCACAATCGGCTAACAGTTTGTGGAATTACTGTTGAGCTTCTGGGAACTTTGTTGAAATTATTCCTGAACCTTTGCATCACTTACTACTGAACACCTGAACTCTGTGTCCCTTTAAGCCACAGCCAGTATTCAGCGCAATGAAAATCACACCCAACTTTTCCTGTGTCGCAGAGTGCCGCACTTTTTCTCAGCTGCGAGGGCCTAACTTATGATCCTGCACACAGGCCCACTGCTTTCAGAAAATGCCTCTGACCTGAGCTCATCATTGCGCATCCATTCCAGATGCGTGTATGTGACATCCTATACATCACATACATCCCATACATCACATACATCCCATACAAGCACGTGGGCTGAATGTTAGAGTTGGATCAGCAGGATGAGTGTACCAGAATAGGTAGATGTGTCTCATCTCTGCTTCCTTTCACCACTCTGCATATCACGCATATTATAGATGAGAAGAGGGTACAGCGGTGGAGCAGATGAGCAGGAGGGTACAGCAGTGGAGCAGATGAGCAGGAAGGTACAGCGGTAGGGAAAATGAGCAGAAGGGGTTTAGAGGTGGGACAGAAAAGCAGGAGGGTACGGCGGTGGGGCATATGTGCAGGAGGGTACAGTGGTGGAAGAGATGAGAAAGGGCTTCAGCAGTGGGACAGAAGAGCAGGGGGTTCAGTGTTGGGCCAGATGAGAAGGGGGTTCAGTGTTGGGCCAGATGAGAAGGGGGATACAGTGGTGGGGCAGATGTTCAGGGGGTTAGAGTGGTGGGGCACAGGTGAGGCTGCATGGTTGGCACAGGTGAGGCTGCATTGTTGGGCACAGGTGAGGCTGCATTGTTGGGCACAGGTGAGGCTGCATTGTTGGGCACGGGTGAGGCTGCATTGATGGACATAGGTGAAGCGGCATTATTGGGCACAGGTGAAGCTGCATTGATGGACACAGATGAAGTGACATTGATGGACATAGGTGAAGCGACATTAATGGACACAGGTGAAGCTGCATTGATGGACACAAATGAAGTGACATTGATGGACACAGGTGAAGCAACATTGATGAACAGAAGTGAGGCTGCACTGTGGGTACCACATGGGTAGGTACCGGAGCATGATGGGACTGTGACATCATAAGAAAGGCCTATATAAATCGGATGCAAACCGCGCACCCGTCATTGCAGCGAGAAGAGGCGTCGTGTCAACATCGGAAGAAGGCAGAAGAAGAGAAGAGAAGAAGAAGACGTCACAGAAGAGCGGGCTGGCCGCCTGCTAGTAATTGAGCTAACACACGAAGATAGCGGCGGCCAGCCCTGAAGGAGAAGGCACCGGACAGCGAGCGGGAGAAGAACCGGAGAGCGGAGAAGATAGGAGAAGACCCCCGGAGAGCGGAGAAGACCCCCGAGAGCGGAGAAGACCCCCGAGAGCGGAGAAGACCCCCCGGAGAGCAGAAGAGAACCAGACGGCGGTGAAGAAGCCCCCCCTGCTAAAAGAGCTAAAGAAGACAGGGGGGCCTCCGGAGCAGACTAATAAATTATTTTAAAAACCCTGTGTCGTGTGTATATTTACTTTAACACTTTGCCTCCAGTTGAATGGGTAGGGGTACGATGTACCCCATATTCATTCACTTAGGGTGGGGGGCCAGTATCTGGGGGCCCCCTTATTTGAGGGGGCTCCCAGATTCCGATAAGCCCCCCGCCCGCAGACCCCGACAACCAACGGCTAGGGTTGTCGGGAAGAGGCCCTGTCCTTATCAATATGGGGTGCTCTGGGGCAGTGCGACCCCCTGCCCCAGAGCACCCAACCCCCCCATGTTGAGGGCATGCGGCCTGGTACGGCTCAGGAGGGGGGGCGCTCACTCGTCCCCACTCCTTTCCTGGCCTGCCGGGTAGCGTGCTTTGGATACGGGTCTGGTATGGATTGTAGGGGGACCCCCTACGTCGATTTTTCGGCGTAGGGGGGTCTCCTTACAACCCATATCAGACCTAAGGGCCTGGTATGCTCCTGGGGGGGAACCCATGTCGGTTTTTTATTTAAAATTTGGCGTGGAGTTCTCCCTCTCAGGAATGCATACCAAATGCCGCAGCTAGAATTGGCGGGAATCCAAGTCGGATCTCCCGTCGCTTCTATGACAGCTTTGTCTCCATCGCGGCAAGCCAGCTCGTCGCTGGCTCCCGCGGTGGGGCTCGTAGGTGGTCAATCTAGCCGAGAAAGGGAGCGAGATTGACACAATATCGCGGTCACCTACTGTACCATAATACACTGAGAAACATAATAGAAAATAAGAAATAATCACCAGCATGCGTATTGGTCTGCTTTTTCTGCCCATGGGAAGTTCATTGAATTTTCAGGGATCCTGTATCACCTGGATAGGAAATGAATAGAGCAGTTGCAAGCTCTCCTCTACAATACCTCTTCAGCTCTAATAATGTTGTAAATATTTAGTTAATACTAATGTCAGTGAAATGGTTTAGAGAACCACTGCAGTGTTTACTCAGGAAAGAAATACTAAGCTCTTGGTACATATCATTCTATCCAAGGGAAGCATTGCCTTTTAGCACCTAATCTAAATATTTATTACATGAGTAAACGTAAGATAAATCTGTCTTCCTTTAAAGATGTACGGCTTCCTACAGTTCTTTTATTTCTCATTCCTGGAGGCCATTAAACTTTCATGTAAATAATTTTTAACTAATCAGGTATAATAGAAAGCTAGATCTGGGAACAGAGAAAACTTAATAGACATCCTAAAATCTTGACATATAATCCAAATATTTCATTAAAATGTGACAGGGCCCCAGTGAATACACATTATGTGATATAAATCACAGTTGCAATCAAACCATTCCCAAAACTGCTCCTGGAACTTTATCCTAATGTGTAAATTTGCCTGGCCATTTTTTTTTATACTGTAATGCACAGTAAAGCGTGTGAACTAAACGCAAGATTATCACTACAGTATACCAAGGTGTGCTGATAGGGCTCTACAGGGCCTTGTGATTCCTATCTGAGAGCCCCCCCTTCATTAACCACTTAAGACCCGGACCATTATGCAGGTTAAGGACCTTGCCCCTTTTTGCGATTCGGCACTGCGTCGCTTTAAGCGACAATTTTTAAAAAAAATTCAATATTTTTTACTTTTTGCTATAATAAATATCCCCCAAAAATATATAAAAAAAATTATTTTTTTCCTCAGTTTAGGCCGATACGTATTCTTCTACCTATTTTTGGTACAAAAATCGCAATAAGCGTTTGGTTTGCGCAAAATTTATAGCGTTTACAAAATAGGGGGTAGTTTTATTGCATTTTTATTAATATATTTTTTTTACTACTAATGGTGGCGATCAGCGATTTTTTTCGTGACTGCGACACATCGGACAAATTTGACACTATTTTGGGACCATTGTCATTTTCACAGCAAAAAGTGCTATAAAAATGCACTGGCCCAGATTCAAGTAGAATCGCGCAATATTTGCGTGGGCAGTTGCTCCGTAAATTGCGCGGGCAATATGCTAAGCAGCCGGGCGCAAGGCTGCCTAATGTAAATGATCCCGCCGGGGGCGGGAATCATTTAAATTAGGCGCGCTCCCGCGCCGAGCGAACAGCGCATGCTCCGTCGGGAAACTTTCCCGACGTGCATTGCGGCAAATGACGTCGCAAGGACGTCATTTGCTTGTAAGTGAACGTGAATGGCGTCCAGCGCCATTCACGGTTCACTTACGTAAACGACGTGAAATTTGAACGTCGCGAGCGGGAGGCGCAGCTATACTTTAGCATTGGCTGCGCCTGCTATTAGCAGGAGCAACCTTATGCTAAAGGCGCCGTACGGAAACTCCGTACCTTGCGTACGCAGGGCCCGCGCAACTTTTGTGAATCGGTGGTAGTATGCAATTTGCATACTACACGCCGATCACAAAGGCCGCGCCCCCTAGCGGCCAACGCAAGAATGCAGCCTGGGATGTGAAGGCATAAGGAGGCTTATGTTTGTCACATCCTAGGCTGCATTCGGTGTAACGAGGTTCCTGAATCAGGAGCACTCGTTACACCGGAGCAAGTAAGCACTTGCGCCGCGCAACTATGGTTGCGCGGGCGCAAGTGCTTCTTGAATCTGGGCCACTGTTTACTGTGAAAATGGCAATTGCAGTTTAGGAGTTTAGGAGTTAAGCACTGTAGGAGTTAAGTGTGACCTCATATGTGTTTATAACTGTAGGGGGGCGGGGCTGGACGTGTGACGTCAGTGATCGTCTTTCCCTATATCGGGGAACAGACGATCACTGACACTGCCACACACCCTTCCCCGTTCTTCAGCTCCGGTGACTGATCGCGGGACACCGGCGGCGATCGGATCCGCTCGCGACCCCACGGCTGGGCTTAAAGAGACACATACAGGTACGTGATTGTGCCCAGCCGTGCCATTCTGCCGACGTATATCAGCATGAAGGGGTCCTAAAGTGGTTAAGGACCGCTGCCTGTATATTTACGTTGGCAGAATGGCACGAACAGGCATAGGTACGTACAGGTACGTCCCCTTTAAGATGCCGCCATGTGTTGTCGTGTGCGTGGCGCGCTCGCAACCCTGCCACCTTCTCCGGGAGTCTGACCGCGGGTCCCACGGACTCGTTTGCCGCGGGGATACCCACGATCGTCTCACGGAGAGATAGAATGGGGAGATGATAGTGTAAACACAACATCTCCCCATTCTGCCTAGTGACACTGTCACTGATTGTGTTCCCTGTCATTGGGAACAGCGATCAGTGACGTGTAACAGCAAGCCACGCCCCCTACAGTAAAAATCACTCCCTAGGGAACACTTAACCCCTACAGCGCCACCTAGTGGTTAACCCCTTCACTGCCAGTGTAATTTTCACAGTAGTCAGTGCATTTTTATAGCACCGATTGCTGTAAAAATGACAATGGTTCCTAAAATGTTTCAAGTGTCCAATGTGTCCACCATAATGTCGCAGTCACAATAAAAATCGTTGATCGCCGCCATTACTAGTAAAAAAAAATATTAATAACAATGCCAAAAAACTATCCCCTATTTTGTAGACGCTATAACTTTTGCACAAGCCGATCAGTAAACGCTTATTGTGATTTTTTTTTTACCAACAATAGGTAGAAGAATACATATCGGCCTAAACTGAGGAAAAAAAAAAGTTTTTTATATATATATTTTTGGGGGATATTTTTTATAGCAAAAAGTAAAAAATATTTTTTTTTTCCCAAAAAAAATCAAAATTTACACTATTCTTGTTTATAGGTGATCAAATACGACCAAAAGAAAGCTCTATTGGTGGGGAAAAAAAAGGACGTCAATTTTGTTTGGGAGCCACATCGCACGACTGCACAATTGTCAGTTAAAGCGACGCAGTGCCTTATTGCAAAAAGTGGCCTGGTCTTTGACTGCCGGAAGACTACCAGATCTGTCACCCTCCTTTCCCCGTCTTCTTTTTCTTCTTTGCTCTGCATTGTACGCTAGACATTCTCGTGGCACGGATTGGCTCCACATTAGATCCCGAGTAGAGTTGAGCGGACACCTGGATGTTCGGGTTCGACGGGTTCGGCCGAACTTTGGAAAAAAGTCCGGGTTCGGGACCCGAACTTGACCCCGAACCCCATTGAAGTCAATGGGGACCCGAACTTTTCAGTACTAAAATGTCTAAAATGGAAGCAACATGTTGGTAAGAGCATGGCAAGTACTATGCAAACAAATGTGGATAGGGAAATAACTTAAAATAACATGAAATACATAAAAATAAAAAAACACTGCAAAATAAAAAAAATTGCCCTAAATGGGTGTTTTTTGAATTGTACTATAGAAGAAAAGTATCTTGCAGAGTATCTTACAGTAACATATGCAGTGCTGGTGTAATTAGATTTTAGAAACAGGACAGACTCCTATATATTTCTATTCCCTACAAGCACAAACAGGAACCTTCCCCTAACCTATCTTGCAGAGTATCTCACAGTAAATGTAATATATGCAGTGCTGGTGTAATTAGATTTTAGAAACAGGACAGACTCCTATATATTTCTATTCCCTACAAGCACAAACAGGAACCTTCCCCTAACCTATCTTGCAGAGTATCTCACAGTAAATGTAATATATGCAGTGCTGGTGTAATTAGATTTTAGAAACAGGACAGACTCCTATATATTTCTATTCCCTACAAGCACAAACAGGAACCTTCCCCTAACCTATCTTGCACAGTATCTCATAGTGAAATATGCAGTGCTGGTGTTTCTGAAGCAGGACAAGACAGTCTGACTCCTATCTAAATCTCTCCCTACAAATTAAATCGGGAACCTTTCCCTAACCTATCTTGCAGAGTATCTCAGAGTAACATATGCAGTGCTGGTGATTCTGAAGCAGGACAAGACAGTCTGACTGCTATCTAAATCTCTCCCTGAGAACAGCATCAGCAGCCTTTCCCTAACCCAGTGTTTCTCAATTCCAGTCCTCAGGCCCCCCCAACAGGTCAGGTTTTCAGGATTTCCATTATTTTGCACAGGTGATTTGATCAGTTTCATTGCCTTAGTAATCACCACAGCCTTTTCATCTGAGGAAAATCCTGAAAACCTGACCTGTTGGGGGGGCCTGAGGACTGGAATTGAGAAACATTGCCCTAACCTAACTAAAGCAGAGTGCAGAGTGACGAGCTGTGCTGTGTGCCTCTAGCTTATATAGAGGCTGGGTCACATGCTGGTTCACATGCTGCACTGGCCAATCACAGCCATGCCATAAGTAGGCATGGCTGTGATGGCTTCTTAGTCACAGTACTAAAACAAATGGCGATTGGCTGCCCTGCAGCCCGCCGTAACATTGCCGAACACCGGACCCGAACCCGAACTTTCAGCAAATTGTTCGGGTTCGGGTACAAAAAAAACCAAAGTCTATACCGAACCCAAACTTTACAGTTCAGGTTCGCTCAACCCTAATCCCGAGCTATGGCTGGGGTGAGCCAAGCAAACTTCTCTTCCTCTTCTCTTACCGAATCCTGTTTCTGGGTGTCATCTACTAGTAGACTGTCTATATAAAATTTTATGCTGCTTTTTTTTTTTTAGCTGATCTAGCAGTAAGGCCTGCATTTCTAGCTGTCTAATCTTTATCAGTTACCCCCTGTGTGTGAGATTTTTGACACCTTATTACATTACGGCTACTTGTTTAAAACCAAAATTCATTAAAATCATTATTAGCGGCCACAAACACCAACACAATTCCTGCAAAATCTAAAAGATAATATTGTGTTGGGTTAATAATTAAATCTTTGTGTGCATATGAGGTCTTCCGGCTCGTTCACATGGACACCTTGGCCTTTACAGTATAAATCAGCAGTTGGTTTATATGTCTGGAGCTGTGTGAAGACAGCCTATGTTATCCTATTTTTTTTTACATGTGGGGGGTGGGGGGGCTCTGATGAGATATCAAGGGTCTAAACAGACCCCTAAAGTCTCGCCTTTGAGACAGCAAATAGGTCTGAGGACATGCATTCCTCAGTCCCTTTCTCTGAAGCCTCAGCTGCACTGCAGATGAATGAGTAGGAAGCGCTCTGAGGCTTCCTGTAAATTCACAAACTAAAGCATAGCAAACACAATTTACTATGCTTCAGTTTTTCATGAACACAGGAGCGATCTGTACTGTGTTCCTTCAGAAAGAGAAAGGTCGGGGTAAATACATTTTCAACCACCCCTCCTTCCTCACTCACCATCCTGAACGATCCCCATGTGTGTGCCCTGTGGCAGCTGTGGCAGGCTGGAGGGAAAGAAGGGGAAGCCAGGAAAGAGAAGGGGGCACCCATGGAGGACCGGACAGGAGGGGGAAGGCAGGTAGGGATGAGCAGAGCGGCAAAGGATGGGAGGCGTAGATGCTAGAACCAATCCTCCTGTGGCTCCCTCTGCAGCGCAGCCAGAGGAAAGGAAAGAGGAGAACCTGGCTGTGCTGCATGGGGAGCCACAGGAGGATTGTCCCAGTGATAAGACAGTACAGCCGGTCTGCTTGCTTGACAGGTGCCTGGGCCCCCCTGTTGAACTGATGGGGCCCGGGCCTGGTACAGGAGGGCTGGCTGTACCCCCTTATCGGCAGCCCTGTGTGCTGTGAAAATCCCTATGTTCCTATAATTGCATGGTGGCACCATCCACCAACTCACTACACACCCTAGAGCAGGGATATGCAATTAGCGGACCTCCAGCTGTTGCAAAACTACAAGTTCCATCATGCCTCTGCCTCTGGGTGTCATGCTTGTGGCTGTCAGTCTTGCTATGCCTCATGGGACTTGTAGTTCTGCAACAGCTGGAGGTCCGCTAATTGCATATCCCTGCCCTAGAGGAAAGAGAGATTACCGCTCCAGGTGGGTATGCTGGGCAATCAGTAGCTGCTCAGGAGGCCAGGAGTGCCGGCAATGCACAAGGCAAAATGTAGAAGCTGAAAGGATGGACAGCCGCACCTCCAAAAAAAAAACCCTTAGGTTGTCTTTATTTTAAAAAACAGTGGATGGAATGCACTACAAATAACAGCAAAGGGTGGAATACAGTCTACGGGTTTCGCACTGCGATCAGTGCTTAGTCATGGCTAACAAACAAATGAAACAAACTTCATATATATGTGATTCTAATCAAAAAGCATGTGTCCAATGCTACTGTGGCTTACTTCTGGGTGTTCCTCTTATTCATTGGTTCCCAGTCGTGAGTGGTAGCATTGGTCACATGCTTTTTGATTAGAATCACATATATATGAAGTTTGTTTCATTTGTTTGTTAGCCATGACTAAGCACTGATCGCAGTGCGAAACGCGTAGGCTGTATCCCACCCTTTGCTGTTATTTGTAGTGCATTTTCCATCCACTGTTTTTTAACCACTTGCCGCCCGCCAATGACATATTGATGTCGGCAAAGTGGCTGTAGAATCCTGACAGGACGTCATATGACGTCCTCAGGATTCTGAGCCGCTGCGCGCCCCCGGGGGCGCGCATCGCGGCGATCGTTATTGCGGGGTGTCAGTCTGACACCCCGCAACACCGATCTCGGTAAAGAGTCTCTCACGGAGACTCTTTACCACGTGATCAGCCGTGTCCAACCACGGCTGATCACGATGTAAACAGGAAGAGCCGTTGACGGCTCTTCCTCACTCGCGTCTGACAGACGCGAGTATAGGAGAGCCGATCGGCGGCTCTCCTGACAGGGGGGGTTTGCGCTGATTGTTTATCAGCGCAGCCCCCCCTCGGATCGCCACACTGGACCACCAGGGAAGCCCACCCTGGACCACCAGGGAAGGGCAAACTGTAAAAAAAAAGCCCCCCCCCCCCAAAGAAAAAAAAAAGTAAAAAAAAAAAACATTAAAAAAAAAGCCATTAAAAAAAAATATATATGCCAATCAGTGCCCACAAATGGGCACTAACTGGCAACATAGGTGCCGCCCCACAGTGTCCATCAGTGCCACCCCACAGTGTCCATCAGTGCCACCCCATAGTGTCCATCAGTGCCACCCCACAGTGCCCATCCATGCCCAGTGCCCACCTATCAGTGCCCATCTGTGCCACCCATAAGTATCCATCAGTGCCACCCATGAGTGCCCATCTGTGCCACCTATGAGTGCCCAGTGCCGCCCATGAGTGCCCATCAGTGCCGCCCATGAGTGCTCATCAGTGCCGCCAATGTGTGCCCATCAGTGCTGCCTATGTGTGCCCATCAGTGCCGCCTATGTGTGCCCATCAGTGCCGCCTATGTGTGCCCATCAGTGCCGCCTATGTGTGCCCATCAGTGCCGCATACCAGCGCCGCCAATCAGTGCCACCTTATCTGATCATTACCAATCACTGACTCTGTCCATTCATAACTAAAACATAGTAAACTGAGTTTCCTATGCTTCAGTTTGCGGAGGACTGGAATTTCTGTACAGAGCTATTCCTGTCCATTAATTTTGTGCAGCGGAGGCTGCTGAAAAGGAGATTTTAGGGCTGTGTCCTCAATCTCATTTCTCTGTCTCAAAGGTGGAACATCAGAGTTCTGTTTAGACCCCTGATATCTCATCAACGACCTCCTAAAAAATAGTAAAAAAATATAATAAAAAAATAATATTGTGAAAAAAATGGTTAAAAAAGAATAAAACAATAAAATAACACAAATAAAAACAACTGACATCAGTGTCGGAACTACCAGGGTTCACAAAGGTCGCACATGCGACCAGGGCCTTGGCTTTCCCAACAGACTTGGATGGAAGTGGCCGGGGGTCAGGGGGGCCCTTCATGGACTGGGGCCCTGAATGTTCTAGTTATGCCACTGCTTTGAACCATGATCAGGGGCTTTATGGGGGTTTCCTGATGATAAAAATGTGACTTTGACAAACTGCATAGGTAGAAATTAGGGACAATTATATAACTGATTGTATTCTGATTGCTGGCTCTTTGGGCAATCACCCCCTGCCTTCTCTTATTCTTGTCACTGGGAGCTTTTTTGTCTTTAAATTGAATTTGCGGTTGATTTTAGGGCAACTCTAGTACATTTCAGCTCACGCTTTATCATTAAAACGGTCTTGGCTCTGGGCAATTTATTTTAAGCAGGATTCAGCCAACCTGAAGTGAATAGGCGTATTCACTCATCACTAATAAGAACAAATATATCCGTTATCTATCCTCCTTTGATGTGATGGCTGCATTTTGTGGGCTCTTTTATTTTCACCTGGTGACCCTTTCAGTAAGTCTGTTTTTCAACAGAACAAGCTACAGATGTAGCAGTTAGGCCCCATACACACCATAGAATCCATCCGCAGATAAATCCCAGCAAATGGGTTTCAGCGGATAGATCCTATGGTGTGTACACGCCAGCGGATCTTTTTCCGCGGATATATCTCCCCTGGGATGGATTCCAGCAGATCGGATATTCGCTGACATGCAGAACAAATCCATCTGCTGGAATCCATTCCAACGGATGGATCCGCTGGTCTGTACAGACTCACCGAATCCATCCGTCCGAAGGGATCCCCCGCATGCGTCGCAATGATTCAACGCATGCGTGGAATTCCTTATATGACAGCGTCGCGCACGTCGTCGCGTCATAATCACGGCGACGGCGCAACACGTCATCGCCAGAGGATTTCGGCGCGGATTTCAATGCGATGGTGAGTACACTCCATCGCATTAAAATCTGCTGAAATCCTTGAGAGGATTTATCCGCGGAAACGGTCCGCTGGACCGTATCCGCGGATAAATACTCCCGTGTGTATGGGGCCTTAGAGGGTTAAGACAAACCATCTACCACTGACAGGGGTGCTTACAATTAGAGCTTTTATTTATTTATGTAAAGCCTTTAACCCAAAGGAATCAAACTGTTGTTGTAATTGATTATAAAGTGTTAGCAAGAGCTTAGTTTCATTTTGTTAGTGTATTTAAATCTGCTAATACATCAAACACCACCCTCCCCCAAAACTAAAAATGCTGCTGTCCAAAGGTGTCTCTGTGGGGACAATCTAATATAAGAGGTGTAAAGAGATTGAGGTATGGGGGGTGGTGGCGCTGCCTGCCCTTCCACCTAAAAAGGGGATGCGGAGGGAAAATGGGACCCTCAAAATGATAAAGGTGATAATATCTACAATTACCAATATGTGTTAGTAGATGAATTTAGTGCTCAACAGTGTATTGAAAGGATATATGTGATAAGCACTTACATAAGCAGTGTGAGCAATTATCATGTGCCTGTGCCGTATGTACTATCAGCTGTCACCAACCAATATGATAATAGGTGTGCACACCGTGCAATGTATAAATAATATATGCATATAAAAAATATCATAAAGTGCCCTAATTCCAGCAAAGGTAGTACCAGTAAAAAATCCAGCTCCCTAAAGTTGATTTAAAGAAACCAACCTAGGCAAATCACGTGCACTATGCTCTTTATGCCTAGCATAATCATAATCAGAAGCATAATCCTTCTGCAAGCATAGTCCTTCAGCAAGCATAGTCCTTCAGGGGGCACACCTATCACCAGCTGAACCCGGGAGAGATGGTAGTCTCCAAATTATGTCACACAGGAAGATGGAGTTGCTGGACCCAGGCGGTGGCAGAAGAGAAGAGGATTTGGTAGGACAAGGCAGGTGAGTATCTTAAAGGGTCACTAAAGGAAACAATTTTTTTAGCTGAAATTACTGTTTACAGGGTATAGAGACATAATAGTTAACGTATTCCTTTTAAAAATGATTAAAAAGAGATAAAAAACAATCATATAATGTGCCTGCAGTTTAGTTTAGTTTTTGCTGTTGTTTCCTGGTTCTCTGATGTACAGAGCCAGAGAGCCAATAGAGGGAAGTCAGCCAATAGAGAACAGTGATACTTTGTCTAAAACTCCTCAGCACCAATCTAGTTTCGTTTTACACACAGTAATCACACCTCCTTGTTTAGTGACCACCGTCAGAAATCTTCCAGTACTGTGGTGATCAGGAAACAGACAACCAGGAAGTGTCCAGAACAGAGAGGATTTACAGCAACATCAAAGCAAAAACGAACAATGAGGACATGAAACCAGGACTGCAGTAAGGTAAAGTAAGCTATTTAGCTAAAAAAAAAAATTCTTTAGTGACCCTTTAACTGTGCAGGACCCGCAACTCGATAAAAAAAAAAATGAGGGGGTTAATTCAGGGTTTGACTTCCTGAGAGCACTCAAATATCAGTTCAATTGAAGAAGGTTGCTATAGGAGGCATGCACTGCAGCTGCGGTCATGTTATCTTAACAGAGACAAAACCCTCAACGCGATCTATAGTTCAATAAACTGAACTGGACTTTAAAATAATGTGTTTTGGACAATGTAAATTGGACTTTAACCACTTAACCCCCCTGACCATATTGCTGGTCAAAGACCAGAGCACTTTTTGCGATTCGGGACTGCGATGCTTTAACTGACAATTGCGCGGTCGTGCGACGTGGCTCCCAAACAAAATTGGCGTCCTTTTTTCCCCACAAATAGAGCTTTCTTTTGGTGGTATTTGATCACCTCTGCGATTTTTATTTTTTGCACTATAAACAAAAATAGAGCGACAATTTTGAAAAAAATTTATATTTTTTACTTTTTGCTGTAATAAATATCCCCCAAAAAAATATAAAAAAACGTTTTTTTTTCCTCAGTTTAGGCCGATAAGTATTCTTCTACATATTTTTTGTGAAAAAAATCCGCAATAGCGTTTATTGATTGGTTTGCGCAAAAGTTATAGCGTTTACAAAATAGGGGGTAGTTTTATGGCATTTTTATTAATATATTTTTTTTACTAGTAATGGCGGCGATCAGCGTTTTTTTTTCGGTACTGCGACATTATGGCGGACGCTTCGGACACTTTTGACACATTTTTGGGACCATTGGCATTTTTATAGCGATCAGTGCTATAAAAATGCATTGAATTACTATAAAAATGCCACTGGCAGTGAAGGGGTTAAGTATGTCCCTGTGTGTTATCTTACTGTGGGGGGGGGGGGGGTGGCCTCACTAGGGGAAACACTGATACATTGTATGAACAGAAGATCAGCATTTCCCCCCCTGACAGGACCGAGAGCTGTGTGTGTACACACACAGCTCCTGGTCCCCGCTCTGTAACGAGCAATCGTGGGTGCCCGGCGGCGATCGAGCCCGCCGGGCACACGCACGGGAATCGGGGGCGAGCGGGGGGCGCGCGCGCACCTAGTGGCCGCTCGAAGAGCAGACGTATAGCTACGGGCTCTCGCCCAGGAGAGCCGACCTGCCGCCGTATAATGACGGTGGCTGGTCGGCTAGTGGTTAAAGTAATGAGCTTTAAATCTGTAATGTAATGTGCTTGTAAAGGTAGAAGTTTTTTTACCTTAATGCATTCTCTGCATTAAGGTAAAAAAAAAACTTCTGTGCACAGGATCCCCCAACCCCCCCCCCCCCCATTATACTTACCTGAGCCCGATCTTAATCCAACACTGTGCCCAAGAGCAGCAGCTGGAAGGGTAGAGCAGAGAGCCAATGACTGATAGCGGACCCAAGAACTGAGCAATCAGAGGTCTTTGATTGCTCAGTTCCTAGTGTACAGTTGGTGGGAGACAGCTGCAGAATCAGATCAATGCTGCAGCTATCTAGGTGAGTATGAATGTTTTTTATTTTTTTTTCAAATCCCCCACTTCTCTTTTAATGTCCCTGTATTGTAAGCGATGACGGAAGGCTCTGCCCAATTGAAGAGCACAGAGCCAACTGGAATGAGGGTAAGGCAAGTACTACGGCCTATACTTTAATCTGTAGACATAAAAACCCTGCAAGGGTGGATTTTTTAAAATTCTTGGAGTTAGGCTTTAGGAAAGGGAGTTAGGCAGGTGTCATTTGATATCATATGTTTAGATTATTCTGACATCTTTAACAGTTCATACAGAGTGACTATGACAACAAATATATACATATGTGTATATTAAATGGACTGAGCTTGCATCATCCTGTAAGAACTGTCACTTACAGCTGACATTTCTCCAAATGACCAGGGCTCCAATCTAAGCCTGAACATGTGTTTCTAATTCCCCGTAGAAAGACATGCTGGGTGTTGTAGTACTATGGTGTAGCTTTCATAAAAAAAAATGCACTGAATGACAATCTTCACAAAAATGGAAAGGCACCAGGTTTTAATAGCATAATAAGTCAGGCCAGATTGATTTCACCATGTGTCCCTCCCACCCTATGACGCATTGCTCCACTCTTTATGGCATTTCCGATTTATAAATTGCATACAGATGGATACATTTTTGGAGGCTGCAGGAATGGTGTGCCATCTGGTTGGATTTCTAGTGCTGTTTTCCACAAAGATCACGGCTGAGGAATGTCACTTTTAGGATTTAGCTGTTGTTCCTCTAGTAACAGTTTCTATTTTAATTTTTTTTCCCAAATACTGTGTAATAGCAGAAAATTATACAGTGAGGGATGAGGAGGTGTTCATTTCATATTTTGCACAGGTGTCATGTAGGATGTTTCATAAAATTCTGAACTGCACGCTATGCCTGTTTGTAACTATTTGTAATCATTGCACAAGATGTCAAACATTCATATACAGGCAGTCCCCGAGTTACAAACATCCAATTTACATACGGCTTGTACATAGGAACAGAGGCAGCGTGATGTCATGCTATTCCCAGAAACCGCCGGGCGGCCATTTTGCTGCTCACCGCATGCTGCCACCTGCTGTCTGACAGACCTGTCAGCAGTCCCACATCACTGTATGGCCAGTTAACTCTTCACTATGCTATCCAAAATGTAAAAAAAATGTTTTGTATGGAATTGCACTTAAAGTGGAGGCAGGGCCGGTGCAAGGATTTCTGCCTACACAAGCGAAGCTCCATTTTGGCGCCCCCCCCCCCCCCCCAACGGCCACCCACCTCCCTTGCAAAAATGTTTCTTTCAATAATTTTTTTATATAAAAAAACACACTAATTTGTGCTTTTGTAACCACGCCACACCAGAAATTCTTAGTATAATATACACCATACTACTAAATGTAAAACATACTGGACCCCTTTACATTACACAGCACCCTACACCACTGGACCCCATTACACAGACACCCCCAACAGTGCAGACCCCCACAGTACAGACACCCCTATAGTGCAGACCCCCACAGTACAGACACCCTTACAGTGCAGACCCCCACCCGACACAGTACAGACACCCCTACAGTGCAGACCCCCACCCCTATAGTGCAGACCCCCACAGTACAGACACCCCTACAGTGCAGACCCCCATACCCCACAGTACAGACACCCCTATAGTGAAGCCCCCCACAGTACAGAAACCCTTACAGTGCAGACCCCAACAAGACACAGTACAGACACCCCTACAGTGCAGACCCCCACCCCTATAGTGCAGACCCCCACAGTACAGACACCCCTACAGTACAGACCCCCTATAGTGCAGACTCCCACAGTACAGACACCCCTACAGTGCAGACCCCCACAGTACAGACACCCCTACAATGCAGACACCCCTACAGTGCAGACTAGAGGTAGACCGATATGGGTTTTTCTCTGGCCGATACCGATGCCGATATTTCAAAATTGGGGCGGCCGATGGCCGATATTTTTTATTTTTTTTTCATTATCTCAGAAAATCTAGGTTGGGGAGGAGGTTATTGTTTAGGGTGGAGAGGTAAAGTGCAGCCTATCAGTGTCCAACAGTGCCACCTCATTAGTGTCTACCAGTTCAGCCTGTCAGTGCAACCTCATCACTGCCTACCAGTTCAGCCCATTAGTGTCCATCAGTGCCACCTCATTACTGCCCACCAGTGCCACCTCATAATTATTAAAAAAGAAAAAAAAATACAATCTTAGTCATTTTAAGGAGGGGGGTACAGAGAGGTGGTTGTGGAGGAGGGGGGTACAGAGAGGTGGTTGTGGAGGAGGGGGGGTACAGAGAGGGCTATAAAGCTACTTCTCTGTGCCCCCTCCTCTACCGCCACCTCTCTGTACCCCCTCCTCTACAGCCACCTCTCTGTACCCCCCTCCTCTACAGCCACCTCTCTGTACCCCCCTCCTCTACAGCCACCTCTCTGTACCCCCCCTCCTCCACAGCCACCTCTCTGTACCCCCCCTCCTCCACAGCCACCTCTCTGTACCCCCCCTCCTCCACAGCCACCTCTCTGTACCCCCCTCCTCCACAGCCACCTCTCTGTACCCCCCTCCTCCACAGCCACCTCTCTCTGTACCCGCCTCCTCCACAGCCATGTGTTGTGGAGAGGGTGGATGGTGCTAGGCGTGGGTGGGGATGCGTTGTGGAGAGGGGTGGGTGGGGATGCGTTGTGGAGAGGGGTGGGTGGGGATGCATTGTGAAGTGGGATGGATGGTGCTTGGCGTGGGTGGTGATGCGTTGTGGTGATGCGTTGGAGAGGAGTGGGTGGTACCCGCCTCCTCCACAGCCACCTCTCTCTGTACCCGCCTCCTCCACAGCCATGTGTTGTGGAGAGGGTGGATGGTGCTAGGCGTGGGTGGGGATGCGTTGTGGAGAGGGGTGGGTGGGGATGCGTTGTGGAGAGGGGTGGGTGGGGATGCGTTGTGGAGAGGGGTGGGTGGGGATGCATTGTGAAGTGGGATGGATGGTGCTTGGCGTGGGTGGTGATGCGTTGTGGTGATGCGTTGGAGAGGAGTGGGTGGTACCCGCCTCCTCCACAGCCACCTCTCTCTGTACCCGCCTCCTCCACAGCCATGTGTTGTGGAGAGGGTGGATGGTGCTAGGCGTGGGTGGGGATGCGTTGTGGAGAGGGGTGGGTGGGGATGCGTTGTGGAGTGGGATGGATGGTGCTGCGTTGTGGTGATGCGTTGTGGAGAGGGGTGGGTGGTACCCGCCTCCTCCACAGCCACCTCTCTCTGTACCCGCCTCCTCCACAGCCATGTGTTGTGGAGAGGGTGGATGGTGCTAGGCGTGGGTGGGGATGCGTTTTGGAGAGGGGTGGGTGGGGATGCATTGTGGAGTGGGATGGATGGTGCTTGGCGTGGGTGGTGATGCGTTGTGGAGAGGGGTGGGTGGTACCCGCCTCCTCCACAGCCACCTCTCTCTGTACCCGCCTCCTCCACAGCCATGTGTTGTGGAGAGGGTGGATGGTGCTAGGCGTGGGTGGGGATGCGTTGTGGAGAGGGGTGGGTGGGGATGCATTGTGGAGTGGGATGGATGGTGCTTGGCGTGGGTGGTGATGCGTTGTAGAGAGGGATGGATGGTGCTAGGTGCTGGGTGGGGATGTGTTGTGGAGTGGGATGGATGGTGCTTGGCGTGGGTGGTGATGCGTTGTGGTGATGCGTTGTGGAGAGGGATGGATGGTGCTAGGTGCTGGGTGGGGATGTGTTGTGGAGTGGATGGTGCTTGGCGTGGGTGGTGATGCGTTGTGGTGATGCGTTGTGGAGAGGGATGGATGGTGCTAGGTGCTGGGTGGGGATGTGTTGTGGAGTGGGGTGGGTGGGGATGCATTGTGGAGTGGGATGGATGGTGCTTGGCGTGGGTGGTGATGCGTTGTGGTGATGCGTTGTGGAGAGGGATGGATGGTGCTAGGTGCTGAGTGGGGATGTGTTGTGGAAAGGGATAGATGGTGCAGGGGATGCGTTAGAGAGGGATGGATGGTGCTAGGTGCTGGGTGGGGATGTGTTGTGGAAAGGGATAGATGGTGCAGGGGATGCGTTAGAGAGGGATGGATGGTGCTGGGTGGGGATGAAGATGATTGTGTTGCATTGTGAAGATGGATGAGGATGACTCTGTGGGGATGAGAGTTACATTGTGAAGAGGATCTCCACAATGTAACTCTCATATCCACCCAGAGTCATCCTCATCCATCTTCACAATGCCAGCCTGTCAACCTCAGCCAGGTTTCCCTTTAAACAGGAGTTTAATTAAAGTCTGCAGGGAGGGGGGGGGGGCACAGTAACACACACAATTTCTGTGACTTACCCTCCATCCATGCTGCTTCCTAACATCAATAACATCATTAGCATGTGACAAACCCGACCGTGGCCAGCACTAGCTAAACTTCTCTTCTCTTCTCTCCTGCTGAAGGGAGCATGCTGGCTGCTTGTAAAAAATGTTTGTGATGGACGCTGATGAGCTGACCAGCCAATCTGCATGCACCTAGCCCTATCAAGTGCATGCAGATTGGTTGGTCAGCTCATCAGCGTCCATCACAAAAAAAAATTACAAGCAGCCAGCATGCTCCCTTCTGCAGGGGAGGAAGAGAAGTTTAGCTAGTGCTGGCCACGATCTCCTGCTGGGGGGAGTTACTAGTCAGGCAGCAGAGGCTTGTCACATGCTAATGATGTTATTGTTCTTCTGCAACAGCTCGCCGGGGGAGGGGGCGGGGCAGTGCGGTGCCAGTGAAACTTTTTCTCCCTCCCTTCTCCTCTACAGACGCCGTTCCCGCAACTCGAGCCCTGGAGCTGGACACCGGGCGCCGGAGGGCGGCGGCAACTCCGGACAGTAAATAAAAAAAAATAAAAAAAGGTCATCTTTTCGCCCCATCCCAGGCTGCGGACCTGCCCGCCCCAAGCGGCCGCTTGGTCCGCCTGGTGGTTGCGCCGGCCCTGAGTGGAGGTTCACCCAAAAACAAAATTTTTAACATTAGATTGAGGCTCATTTTGTCAAGGGGAATCGGGTGGTTTTTTTTAAATCGAAGCAGTACTTACCGTTTTAGAGATAGATCTTCTCCACCGCTTCCGGGTATGGGCTGCGAGACTGGACATTCCTATCTGATTGACAGGCTTCCGACAGGCTTCCGACGGTCACATACAGCGCGTCACGATTTTCCGAAAGTAGCCGAACGTCGGTGCGCAGGCGCCGTATAGAGCCGCACCGACGTTCGGCTTCTTTCGGCTACTCGTGACGCGATGTATGCTACCGTCAGAAGCCTGTCAATCAAATAGGAACGCCCAGTCCCGAAGACCTTCCCTGGAAGTGGCGGAGAAGATCTATCTCTAAAACGGTAAGTACTGCTTCGATTTAAAAAAAAACACCCGATTTCCCTTGGCAAAATGAGCCTCAATCTAATGTTAAAAATTGTTTTTCGGGTGAACTCCCGCTTTAAAAATGTACCCGTTCCAACATACAAGTCCTATCTTGTTCGTAGCCCGGAGATTGCCTGTACAGTGTTTGCACATGATTAATACACTATACACTGTGAAGGCAGCTGTGTCAGGAAAGAGAAAAATATATTTTCTATTGGACAAGAAATTATAAGCATAATTATTGTCTTCTTTGAAGGACAATTCTGGGGAAAAAGAATTGCCTGCTCAACTCCTAGGCTTTCATCCATTCACAGTTAAAAAAATAAAAGCTTCACACACCATTTTTTACTCACCAAAATCTGCCATCATGTGACCCTCCACATCTCTTCTTCCAGTAGTGGAGATCAGTGACCCAGCTGCTGCGGTCCAAGCTTGCCTCTGACTGGTCTTGTTGCTGCCCCTTATCGTGATGTCATCATGACACCACTGAAGAGTATTCAGTGATGTCTCCAATGACGGACTCTTCTTACAGCCAATGGAAAGCATCCATCTCACAAGGGAGTGACCTGGATGCTCAAAGAAGGATCCTCCCACTCTGCAGTGCAGAACAAAATAGAATTGGGCCCATCATGTAGCCCAGGATTCAGGTTAAAAATTGGGGCAATAAGTTCAGTTTTTTTTAAAACATCTAAATGGAGAATTAGCTACAGGGGGATTGATGAAGTTTAGTTAGGGGTTCCCTAGGCAAAGATCATTTGAATCCGGGCTTTTTTTCAGCAGGAACTTAGGGGAACGCAGTTCTGCCACCTCCAGCACTGAATGGGGTGTTGGGGTGTGCTGGAGGGTCTATTGATCTTGACTGCTGGGCAATCTTATGTTGCTGGATGGCTATTTGTTCCTGGGAGGGATCTATTGTTGAGGGAGGAGTCTATTGTTGCTGGATGCTGGGAGATCTACTGTATTATTACATTGGGGGCTATTGTTGCGGGAGGGGTGGTTTTTGTTGCTGGGGGTAGCATTTTGTTGCTGAGGGTCTATTTTTTGCTAGGGGTGGCAGAGTCTATTGTTTGGGGGGGGGGGGGAAATCTGTTGCTGGGGGACCTATTGTTTCTGGGGGGGTCTAGTAATGCTGGGGGATCTAATGTTACTTGTGGGAATCTGTTGTTGCTGGGGGGATCTATTGTTCCTGGCTTGAGAGGATCTGCTCGGAGTAAGGTAGGGGGTGGAGACAAGGGGTGAAGTGGGAAGTACTTGCACCTATTCTCTGAGAAAAAAAAAAGCACTGCTTTGAATATTAAGGCTCCATGCATGCTAGCTTTTTTTATAAGCTCAAAAAATATTAGAAAACAATACTGGGTGAAAAACACTGATGACAGCGTTTTTTTGTGCCAGCTTCTAGTAGCGGTTTAGTAGCTTTTAGAAGCGTTGGCGTTTTAGTAGCATTTTTACAGTACAGGAAGAAAAAAAACCTGCTTGCAAAAAAAGCGTTTAGAAGGGTTTAGTAGTGTTTTTTGCTGCCGGGAAAATGCTCCCAAAAACATATTTTTTTATGCTCCTATAGGCAGAAGCTTGAAAAAAGCTCATAGTAGCTTGTAGGAGCTTAAAATTCCATCTTTTTCATCTAGAAAATAAAAAAGAAAAGAAAAACAAGAAATCTCTGTCGTAGCTATATATTTTATTATACATGTTGCACTGTCATGGCAATTTAGTAAAGCGTTTGCGGCTTTTTTCTGAACCTACACCAAATTCATGACAGCCAGTGTGACAATTTCTTTGCTATTTCCTATGCGTACGTAAGGTAGTTCTTATGGGCAACACTTCCACATTCTTGTGCTATGGATACGAGGAATTAATAAAGAGATACTGCCATATTGGTGATAAGAAAAATATAGGTAAATAAGACCTTGACGTCTAGAGGCCTAATAGTGACCTACAGAATCAGGGATTGTGTCACCCACACTACCTGTTGGGTCCTTTGCTTGACTCTCAGCTAACCCGATGAATCCTCTTAAAGTGTCACCCATGCTCACCCGCTGGGTCCCTGACTTGAACGCTGAAGCTTTCCCAACTTGTTCACTATCCCCGGCTAGTGAAAAAGGCTGCTCTGGTACTTCTTCAGGCTTTACAAACCTGGCCTCTGATAATAGAAGTAGTTGTCCTTTACTGGCGATGGTGTCCCCTTTATCTCTGACCTCTGGTTCTCACTTGCCTCTGGTACCAGGAAACACTCTGTTCACTGTCCGGCTTAACTTCTGCAATGATCAGGCTCCCCTTGGGCTGAGCCTCTACACATGTGGCTAGGCCTCAGGTTTAGGCCCAACCTTCAGCTGCTGCTTCACATACAGCCCCCAGGCCTCAGCCTGGGGCTAAAAGAACACGGATCGCCTGACTTATTCCCCTTAAATAGACTCTCCCAGCATGCTTAGCCACAAATATGATTGGCTGAGAAATAATTTCTATTCACAACCTGAACTGTGGTAGAGATTTTTCAAATCAATATTTATAAGATTTGTATGAAGGTGTATATGTAATTCTTGTACAAGGCTTTTTTTTATTAATGAGTCGTTGGTCGACTGTCCTGTTTTTCTAGTCAACAGAGTGACTCGATGTTACAGTTCACCTAACAAAAGGCTTTTAAACCTATAATAACATAGGGAGGTTATCTCAAAGGGATGGGGATCTGATAAGAAGTGTCCCCTCAGTGAAGTACAGGAATTTCCTGTCATCTGCTGTTTGAAGACCACATTTTGGACTGTGTTACTAGGTGTGTGCATATTAAAAAAGGGTCCTTAACTGTCATTCTGTAAAGATACATAAATCATCCAATCGTATCCGCGGGAAACTTGAGTTTTTTGGAGGGAAAAGGTGTAGTCTGAGGGGTATAAAATCAGAGTAAGATGCCTTGACCAAGCAGACTGAAGCATGATGGATGAGCTGACCCAGGCGTGGTGATGTAACCTCTCTGTCTCTCTCTCTCTGTCTCTCTATCTCTCTCTCTCTCTGTCTCTCTCTGTGTCTCTCTCTCTCTCTCTCGCCCTCTGTCTCTCTGTCTCTCTGTCTCTCTCTCTCTCTCGCCCTCTGTCTCTCTGTCTCTCTCTACAACTTAGCATTACTTATTGTTGACTCCTCTATAGCCATATTATCATGTATGTTGTATCAGTATTCAGCAATATCCTCTCTGTTTTAACAAGTGACATCCTTTATGTTATGGTCGGAAATATTGGAGTAATACAAGTTTTTTCTCTGTATCAATAAATGTAATATTTTTCTCTTTTTCGCAGCGCTATTCTTTGTTTTAATTTTTATATAGACAAAAAGGTTTTTATAGCTTATTTTAATTATTTACGTGCGATATTAATTTTTCTCTGATTATTAATTATGTACGTGCGTTATTAATTATTCTATGACAGAACTCACTGCGGTCTTGTCATTCTAATGCCAAAGGCAGCAGTGCCACCTACTGACAGAAGAGAGAAATGCATCTAGGGCAAAAAATCAGTGGATACAACTTACCAATTAGCTAGGTTAATTACCACCTAGCATAACTACATTTGGTAGCAACCCTGCCTAATACCAGGGTGCTACATTCACATTTGGGTAAATTGTATTGCATACAAAATTCTGTGTGGGGCAATTCTGCAACAGATTCATATACATTTTACTGACAGTTATATGAATCTGTCGCAAATTGCACCATTTGTTGCACAGACAAGAAACAAAGTTCTGCAAGTGTCAAGTGTCTACAACACTCTTTAGGAATTTCAGGGTGTATGTTTATAAAGATCATTCCAGATTTGTGTCAACTTTCATTCCTTTTATAAGTATCTATGATTTTTTTCAGTCTTAAATATGTGGATGAGACAATAAAGTGGTTGTAAACCTCTGAAAGGAAAAAACGAACAAAGCATATCCTTCTATAGTGTGCACTTGCCTAAATCCAAAGTGCCTAGTGTCATTTCTCTCTTCTGTCTCCTTTCTTTGCTATCTGCATGCGTCACTTCTAACAAAATACGTAGATCCAGACAATTGGGGAAATGTCCCAGCCCCCCTCCAGCATACAGCAGGTGATCGACAGCCTCGGCTGTCCAAGTTTCCCTATCAGAATGTGTAGAGAGGGGTGTGTCGATTCCCTTCACTCAGGTCTCAAATTATGCTGAGCTCTCCTCACTATTTTGTGCAGTGACATCAGATATCTATCCCTGCCTTTTGGAGTTGAATGATTTAGAAGGCTATAGAGGAGAGGGGGCTGCAGATAAGTAGGTACCACTTGTGTAAAATTAATTTATTATGCATTGGTTTTATTATTGTGTATCACGCCAGGGGCTAGTCACTTCACTGGGTATATGTAAGGGTTTACAACCACTTGCAACCACATTAAATGTATTTGCACCATTCATAGGTTGGACTTGTGTCTTTTTTCAACCTCACCTACTATGTAACTATATATGTAACAGGGTTATACTGTGGATGCGAATACTGGTAGCATAGCGCTACATTCTAAATAAATCTGTATAAGACATTTTGAAAAACCATGGACTTTGTAGGCACCAAAGTACATCAAGTTCTTAAAAAAAATCATACATTTTATTACAATATTTCTAAAACATAGAAGTACATTTAAAATCTCACAATAAACCTGCTACCCAAATTGAGCTGGTAACACCAACTGGAACACCAAAAGAACCCCATCCTAGCCCACAGTGTAAGCGCTAAGTATGACTGCTATTATCCATTCAGGCTTGGTGTAAGTTGATGTTGCTTGTTCAAGCTCTACATGTTTCGTGCCATTGTGCTTCCTCAGAAGCTTAAGCAAGTATTCTCGGCAAATAAAGATATACTGAGTATCCATGGACCAAGCCCATACTGGCAGCTGTACTCAATTGGTGCTTAAATTATGAGTGAGTGAGAAACTTATATAGCGCAACACATGCGAACTGAATCACCTCTGGGCGCTTAGTCTCCATTATGGACTAGGATAAGGTTATTTTGGTGTTCCAGTAGGTGTTACTAACTCAGTTTGGGAAGGAGGTTCACGGTGAGATTTTAAATGCACTTCTATGTTTTAGAAATATTGTATTACAGTTTATGATTTTTTAAGAAATTGTAGTACTTTGGTGCCTACAAAGTCTATGGTTTTTCAACATTTCTTATACACACAACCACAGACTTGAAACTGTTCATCTCCTGAATCTACTGTGATCTGTACTGTAGCTGCCAACGCCTTGCATTTACAGCTAGGCTATGGTTGTCCCAGCAGTTATTTTCTGTACACACATGGGTTCTTTGGTGTGCCAACCACTCATGGCAGATAACAAAATGTAAAATGTAGTATGATGGGATATTAATAGAAAAGTTTTTTTTTAAATTTGAAGGGTACGTCCACCCAAAACTGATTCCTAACTGTTTTTCCAACATTATATGCCACCTAAGGTAGCACTTATGTCACCTCCTGAACTATGGTGAGACCACAATGAAAAATTGCCCCCCCCCCCTATTTATGTCACCTCTAGAGGGTGACTTAACAAAATTCTCATCTTGCCTCATGGCAGGAACAACATTGATTAGCTGTGCTCTGGTAAGATTTATTCATCTGTTGGATTGAGCTAGCTCCAGGATTATTGCTATACACCCCAGTGCTAACATAATAGAACTTTGTTGGCTTTATTTAGAACTTGTGTCACCCAGGTCACTCAGCCCCACCTGTGTTCTCCAAAGAGTTCAGAAAAGTTAATCTGGTGCTCAGCATAAAGCTACGTCAGGTCAGTGACATGACAATGAAACTCAGACTTAAAGACCTCCTCACCAGGGTCCCAGAGGTCAAAGACCTTTATTGCACACATGGGTGATTGAATCCTTCCACTCCTATCCAAAGCAAGCTTAAAACATTTCATGTTTACAAATTCTGCCACCTGCCACAATTTGAAGCTCAATTCTAACCTTTATTAAGTGGATCCATATGTCCCAGATATCTATAGATACAAGCCTACATCTGGCACTACTATAGCTAGAAGTCTATCTGGCCCATCTATTTACTTTAGTCCAAATTTTAGTCAGCTCTGGAAAAGGGGCAAAAATTATGCCTTCTTCCCTTGAAGGACAACGGGCCATTGTTAAGGTGTTTAGTGGAGAGGAAATTGTCCTTGGATAATGGGATTTGTAAAATGAACCTTTCCTCTTTGGGTAGATGGATTTCCACCACCTAACCCTGTAAATACAGAAGTCCTTAGGACCCCTCACTTATTCAAAAGGGGGAGTGAAATCCATAGAAGATCAATGGATCTTTATTGTTTTTTAAAGTATAAAGATTATTATTATTATACATGATTTATATAGTGCCAACAGTTTGCGCAGTGCTTTAGGGCAGACAGTACAATTACAATAGAATTCAATACAGGGGGAATCAGAGGGCCATGCTTGTTAGAGCTACAATCTAGGAGGGAGGGTCAAGTGATATAAAAGGGTAAAATCTGTTGGGGATGAGCTGATAAAGAAAATGAAAGTACAGTTGTTGTTAGGTGGAGGCAGGATAGGCTTCTCTGAAGAGAAACGTTTTCAGGGATTGCCTAAAAGTGGATAGAGTTGGAGATAGTCTGACAGATTGGGGTAGAGAATTCCAGAGGATTGGAGAGGCTTTGGAAAAGTCCTGGAGGCGAGTATGGGAGGAGGTGATGAGGGAGCTAGAGAGCAGGTGGCCTTGGAAGGACGAAGGATGATTAGGTTGTTATTTTGAGACTAGGCTAGTGATGTAGCTTGGGGCAGAGTTGTGGATTGCTTTGTAACAGTGGCGGCTGGAGCTCAATTTTTTTTGGGGGGGCGCAAACAAACGAAAAAAAGAACACCAATTGCAGCCTCACTGTGCCCATCAAACGCAGCCACTGTGCCCATCAATTGCCGCCACTGTGCCCATCAAACACAGCCACTGTGCCCATCAAATGCAGCCACTGTGTCATAACATTTTCGCCAATGTGCCATAAGATTGTCGCCACTGTGCCATGCCATCAAATGCAGCCACTGTGCTATGCCATCAAATGCAGCCACTGTGCCCATCAATTGTCGCCACTGTGCCATGCAATCAAATGCAGGCACTGTGCCCATCAATTGTCGCCAATGTGCCCATCAATTGTTGCCACTGTGCCATGCCATCAATTGTCGCCACTGTGCCATGCCATCAATTGTCACCACTGTGCCATGCCATTGTCGCCACTGTGCCATCAATTGTCGCCACTGTGCCATGCCAATGCAGCCACTGTGCCATCAATTGTCACCACTGTGCCATGCCATTGTCACCACTGTGCCATGCCAAATGCAGCGACTGTGCCATCAATTGTCGCCACTGTGCCATCAATTGTCGCCACTGTGCCATCAATTGTCGCCACTGTGCCATCAATTGTCGCCACTGTGCCATGCTATTGTCGCCACTGTGCCATGCCATTGTCGCCACTGTGCCCATCAATTGTTGCCACTGTTTCATGCCAAACGCAGCCACTGTGCCATGCCATTGTCGCCACTGTGTCCATCAATTGTCGCCACTGTGCCATGCCAAATGCAGCCACTGTGCCATGCCAAATGCAGCCACTGTGCCATGCCATTGTCGCCACTGTGCCCATAAATTGTCGCCACTGTGCCCATAAATTGTCGCAAACTGTGCCATGCCATTGTCGCCACTGTGCCATGCCAAACGCAGCCACTGTGCTATGCCATTGTCGCCACTGTGCCCATCAATTGCCGCCAGTTTGCCCTGTAAAATGCCGCCAGATTGCCCCAAAATACTTGCGTCCCCTAGTTAACTATTTGGAAGCCGAATAATCGGAAAGCCACTGGCTCTGATAGACACTTCCACAGCCAACCAGCTGCCGTTATTGAGATGGCCTGCAATGCATGAATCTATGTGTTGTTTTCAGTGGTGGTGCAACCATCATCTGGAGTCATCTGGTTTGCCAGGGTTGTAGGGAATCAAGGCCTGATTCTGTATGTTGTGAGAGGGGTGAGTTTGTCCAGGGTTGAGGACAGCGATTTATTGTAGACAAGTGGCTTGGTTGGGGCAGGGCAGGTGTGAGATTTTGTCATAGAAGTGGTTAGTAGCAGAATAGAAAAGAGAAGGGTAAGTGGCGAAGGTTTCTATGGGTGATGGTTAGGCGATTGGAGGGAAAGGTGGTGAAAGACAGGGAGAGAGAAACTAATAAGGTGGTGATCAGAGGGAGGAATAGGATTGTTGGAGAGGTTGCATGGAGCGCATAGGTAGGAGAATACAAGGTCAAGGGTGTTGCCATCAGAGTGCATTCATTTTTCTTTTTTACTTGGGCTTTTTTATCCTTTGTTTTCACCTGGTGATCTGGCCAGTAACACACCTACTGTATTAGAGTGCCCACACTCTGGAAGAAGAAGGGGGCAGGGAAGCGTTAGATGTAAAGCCCCTTTCACACTGGGGCGGGGTGCGGTGGTGGTATAGCGCCACTATTTTTAGCGGTGCTGTACTGTCCGAATTGCGGCAGTATTCAGCAGTTTCCCAGTGATTTCAATGAAAATGAGCGGTGGAGGAGCGGTAAACACACCGCTCCTCTCACAGCTCCAAAGATGCTGCTAGCGGGACTTTCGGAGCGGTCCTGCTAGCGCATCGCTCCAGTGTGAAAGCCCTCGGCCTGTCACACTGGAGAAACAGCATCCGCTGTTTAGGGTCGGTTTGCAGGCGCTATTTTTAGCGCAATAGCCGCCCCAGTGTGAAAGGGGCCTAATAGTAAATTTAGATACACTAAACAAATTGAAGCTGAACACTAGATAACAGTTTCTAAGCAGTAAAAAAAACTCTCTTTTAGGGGGGGATAAAGGTTTCACAGTAGTGAATGGCTTGCTTCATTCCTCTAAATGAGGGATCTGCAGGACAGCATATTCTGTTGAAAAACAACACATTTACTGGCCAGATCACCAGGTAAAAATAAAGGAAAGAAAGCCTAAAAAAGCAAACTAATGCAGCCATCACATTTAAGAATTGCTAAGCTGCAATATAACTGTTTGCTTTTGGGTTTAATACCACTTTAATGTTTTAAAAAAAGAAGCATAATTCAGTTTTTTTTATTCAATATTGGACAGGCAAGTGGACACACCCTTACATAATAATGCTTTGGCTAAGCTGGAAAATAGGCAGAGATGAATTTGAGTATTAATATATTTTCCTTTCCTGTGTAGAAAAATAATCATGTAAATTACACCACATTTTCTCTGCTTGATTTCTCAGTAAGCTAAATAATTCTCATTCCTGAGCTGGTGAATTTTATCCTAGGGCTACATTCAAGCCAGAGAAATACAATATGAATATATTTCCCCCGAACAAGAACCTAATTACAATATTTTGAAGTGGTCCATTTTTTATATTTTTTTATATTTAGTCATTGATGTATTAGATGAACAGTTAACCACAATTGCTTAAAGTAATTATTATATTGTATAAGATTAAAAATGGGTTTCTTTGCTTGAGAGAATTATTCTTTTAAAAAATAACTGAACAGTCAAAGCCACATGTATCTCTGATAACTGTATATATATATATATATATATTATATAAA